>NW_026453340.1:0-122097 GCF_025200985.1 Drosophila gunungcola
CGTTTGACTTTTGTTTGGTGTTCCTAATCAACTCCTCAAGATCACCATTATCCCTAATCGGTCAAAACTGTAGACGCAAGGCTAAACAAAAGCTATCCCATCGAACTTCACCATAAGCTTTGTGATATCGCCAATAAAATTCATTAGCTTTCCCTTCGAAAAGAACGTTAGCATTCCTACAAAGTACAGTGAAATTATTGCCTAACGTCTCCTTAGTTAGTGCTTCAACGCGGTAAATAAAATTGTCTACTGACACTCCTACACCGGAAAATTTTATTTTCCAGCCGTTCAAATATGAACTACTTTATCTGGTCGATTTAATAAATCTGCATCGGCACTTCGTAGCGACGCAGGAGAACACGGAGCTAAAATCTCTTGCCTAGAATTCACCCCGGTTTCTTCCCTTGTATCGATCCTATTGAAACCACTTCCGAACTGTTGAGAATTGAACGGTTGACTCAGCTCGCTTGGGGTTCTATTAGCACCTTGATTGGACATTATCCTTGACATAGCTTCGGAAACGGACTTTTGAATTGAACTGGCCATACTTTCGGTAAGTGTAGCTAGTAATCTTCGCTCCATGGCTAGTAAAGTGATGGCATTTGCAGTAATAGCACTTAGAATAGTATCACCGCTGTTGATGGTATTGGAATTGTATCCTGACGAAGAAGCTATATCATCTGATACTTGTTTGTCCGCGTTATCTGCGGGCTGACGGTTCTTCGATTGGCTACGAGTTTGTCGGCTATCCCCACTCTTTGGGAGAGTTGGCCTACAGGAAGCTTTGCACACCGGACACAGTGCACTTTTCTTCCAATGCGCTTCTATGCATCGCATGTGAAATTCATGTTGACATGATGTAAGGCAAACCTCAACTAGGTATACTTCGGCCTTGCATATCGGACAGACGATGTTTGCGCCTCTTTCGGCAACCCTTTCCGGAGATCGGTCTATCCCCATCATGTACACGGACGATAAAAAAAATAGTTTTAGCAAATCAACTGTATATAAACGGTAAGATAATGTTTTCCTCAAAAATATCAGCGGTACGAGAGTAGTTTTAGTGATAAGATATCAGCGATACGATAGTAGTTTGAGTTATAAGATATAAGAGATACGATAATAGGTAAACAAAATGTTAAATCTTTGAAACAAACGGAAAAAATCGAAATAACGTAATAAGGAAATATTAACTGAACTCTTTGCTTGATGCTCTGCGACGAAGAGTATCTATATTTTATAAAATTTCTCAGAAATTAGAAAATCAGAAAATAAATCCTCAAGTCACAAGAAGGGGAAAAAAAATTTGGTCATAACTTTTTCTGGATATGGCACAGCTCGCGAGTAATGCCAGTATTTTCCGTATAGAGAAGTATATGTACTAATTTAATTTCATAAAGGTGATAAGCTCAATGACTCGGCATTTGATTCCGGGACAGAAAATCGACCTAGTTCTGGTTTATGTTTCTGCTTTCCTCAGATCAAGACACCTTGTCCTTTCTGCTATTTAAAGAAAAAAAAAAAATTCTCTCGTTAATTTATAATTTTCGGACAGTCAGAAATACTAATAGTCACTCGAACTGTTTTCCAGGAATAATTAAAAATTTAAGAAAGAATTTTAAAAAGCATAAAGAAAATGTTAAAGAGTGTTAAATTTATGCAACTGTGAGTCTCAATGAATTAAACTGTATTCATTAAGGCCTACACGTTGGGCGCCACTTTTCTTATTAATAATAATAAATTATAACTGTAGCGTGTAACGTTCGACACAGTGTACAAAGTACTTTAAATGTTTTCAAGGATCTGTATTGGCTGGGCACGCTAAATATTCCGGCTCTAGCTCGTCGGCTTGGGGGTTGGATGTCTTGCGCGTACAGATCTTGACACTGTCTACGTATTACTATTAATAAAATCAGAATTGAGCGTGCATGCGACAATATCAAAAGCTAGTTACTTAACCGGAAAGAAAAGATGCATAAATTTAGAAAAGAAGAGTTTTGAGAAACTAATGAAAGGGGACAGTGTAAAAGAAACAGAGAGAAATTTGTTGTTTGCGACGCCGTAGCTGTAATTTAGCTCGCATATTGCCCCCATGCTAGAGCATGACTCTGGTGATCCCTTGTATACCCTACGACCGCAGAGACATCAGCTGGGTTCAGTTAGTTAGTTCATTAAGCTTCCATTTTAATAATTATTTCAATCGCGAGTAACATATTTAATCTTTCTTAGATAATTTACGGAAGAGAGAAACAATTTCGGCGAGAAAAGATAAAATATAATACGCGTTAAACCTCATCGGTAAATACTGGGCTTCACAGGTGTATATAATTATTAATGTAAAGTACATATGTATAGTAAAAATAGTTAAAAATAAGTATAGGGTATATTAAACAAAATGATCTTTAAAAATAAATAAATAATTATATGTTCAAGGAAATTCAATAATTTGTTCTTTCATGATTATTAATACTCGTTCTTAATTCATCATTCATCAGTGATTCGCTAGTTAATTACTTTTAATTTTATTTAAAATAAAATATTTTTTTTCAAAGGGAAAAAATTTTCAGTGTAAATTCATTTTTTCAATTCTTTTTTTTTTCTCATAGTTAATTTTAGAAGTAAGGCTTTCTTAAATTTTCGGCATTGATATATATATATTTTTTTTTCTTTTTTTTTTTTTTGTTTATGAGACTTTAATTGGCACTAATATTTTAATTTTTAAATAATTTGAAATAAAGGTAAAACAACTCACACAGCTGGTTTCTCGGCGGACGATCGATCTTCCGACGTAGGTAGGCTGGAAAAGAAATCAAGGCATTTCTGCTTTGACATGGTTATTAGTTTATATAATAATATAATATTATGCGTGCACTTATAAACATTTTCTTATTATTTTTTTTTTCTTTTTTGAATCGGAACGAATCTAAGAAAATTTTTGCAGGGAGATAGGAACCGTAAATTAACCGCGCACTAGATGAATCATAACTTAATTTAAATCTTATAATTATTTAATTAAATTAAAATTTTTTTTATAACATAATTATTGTCACTTCAATATTGAATCGCATTCTTTTAATACATTTTTCTTGATTTACGTTAACACATGGTTAGGAATTTCTCCCAGTGTAGCCTGGTTGGCTGATATGCACGTGAACATTTTTCGCAAGCTGCATTTTTTTTAGGTTACAAATGAGGTTAAGATCGAGCCCAAGCGTAGATTTTACATTTTTTTTTCTAAATTTGAATTTGGGTTAGGGCCGATCTAATTGGACATTTTTTTTTTCTAGTAGATGTGATTATTTGGCCGAGGTAACTCCTCGTTAAATTAAACGAGAGATCACTGTTTCAGCTTCTGCAACTGCTGATCACTGAATAAAATTTGGGGGTGCTCCCTGCTTTAACTGCTGATAACTGAACAAACTTTTTGGGGTGCTCCCTGCTTTAAGTGCTGATAACTGAAAAAACTTTTGGGGGTGCTCCCTGCTTCAACTGCTGATAACTGGCAAATGCGGTTGCTCCTCAGGGCGACTGCAGATCGCCGACAATGAAGTGCTCCTCCGGGTGGCTGCAGATCGCCGACAATGGGGTGCTCCTCCGGGCGGCTGCAGATAGCCGACAATGGGGTGCTCCTCCGGGTGGATCCGAATCGCGGGGCAGCGTGGGTGCTCCGCGGGACAGATCTAATTGCCGGCCAAGGTGGGTGCTCCTCCGGGCTGATCCAAATCGCTGGGCAGCGTGGGTGCTCCACAGGGCAGATCTAATTGCCGGCCGAGGTGGGTGCTCCCCGAAACGCAAAATTTCAGCCTTTTAAAAGAGATCGAAAATTCAGCACTTGAAAATATTTACCGAGAAAACCCACACAACTCACTTTTTAGCTCGAATTATTACGTTAAAAAAAATCACTTTGAGAACTTCAAAATACCGCGTGTATATATTTTTTTTTCCACTTTGTCGATTGGGAACGGATAAAATTGCACACTTCTGATTGCCCCGCGTCGGTTGCGGCCTTTTCTAGAAATTTCTGCCAGCTGAAAAATCCGCCATTTCGGCTTAGAACAAGCTTCTCAGCAACAGCTGATCGTGGAACTATCTGGCATCACCCGCAAAATACTAATTGGTATTTTATTTGCTAAACACAAATTTCCGACACTAAATTTGGCTAGGCATCTGGCTACTCTCCAAAGGTCGCTAAATGCAAAAATAATCGCCAGTTTTCAAGCCAAAACAAACAAACGGTCTTCAGGCGCCGCTACAATATCTATAACATGTTTTGCGCAAAAACCGTTTTCTTTTAAAGCCTCTACAATTTCGAAGAGGGTCACATCGGGTTCTATTCCCTTGAGCACAACTTGTAAGCCTTTGCAAATTTTCAGCTGGTACGTGTAGTAATTCTTTTTGACTTCGTTTAAGTACTTTGACACTGCTCGGAAATCATCTTCTGCTTTGGTTTGAAGTTTGGTTTCGCTTATATTCCCTTTCATAAGCGGAATAACATGAAAGTTATCTTTTCCGACAAGCTCAACTATTTTGTTGACTAGGACGTTAGAGATCTTCTCCCGAACAAAGATAGGTGGTGGCTTAAGTTTCTTTGGGGCTAATTCTTCAGACTCTGTTTCAGGCTCCGCCAGAATGGAGAACCTTTGTTGGTACGGTTTAATTTGGGCATATTGCCGTCAGATTTTTTTTGGGGTGCTAGCTTGCGCTTGGAAATATTAATGTAGCGATAAATGCCTGTCTGCATGGCCGATTAATTTAATTTAATTAAAAGTAATTTTACAATTTACTTATGTGCTTTATTATTTTATGACCCCTTTTAGTTTCTTGTCAATGCTTTTTGTCTTCCTGTCTTTGAAATATATTTAAATATATTTATATTTATTATATTGGTTAAGTCTTTATAGTTAGATTCCCAATTTTGAATTTATTTTATAATTGCATTATTCTCATAAACATGGTTTTTATCGGTGACATTTTCTGATACAAACGTGTGTTGACAATTCGCTAGTTGAATAGTAAGAATTGTAGGGTTCGGGGTAATAGCAATAAACAAAACCTATCCCACATGTCAATTGGCATAGGCCCGGGCACGAATGTAGAGAAGACTTCCAAACGTCCAATCGGTTATGCCTGCTGAGTCGCATTGCACACACACACACACACACCCATTCAGATGCCCAGCGTCGGAGGCAACAGCCAAAAACACGCAGGAATCCTGTTACAGATGTGGCAGGGATGGGCACAAGTACAGAACTTGTACTCAGAGCAAACCGAAATGTATCACTTGCACGGGACGAGGAACAACTGGAGGAGAGGCCAAACACTCGACCCTCAGTAGGTTGTGTCCTGAGTACCGGAAAGCTCTGAACTGTATACAGCATGGTTAAGGTTCTACAGATTAACCTAAACCAGTGCAGAGTGGCGCAGGACCTACTAGCCCAGACGGCGATCGAACAACAGGCTGATGTGGCAATAATCAGCGAGCCCTATAAGGCCAAACACGAAGGCGTATGGCAACATAGCGCGGACGGTAGAGCAGCGATTTGGAGCTGCGGGCAGCCTTCTGGACACCTATCGCAAAGGGCATCCAGGGCGGGATGATATAAATGTTCAGAGGCCTAACAATCTACAGCTGCTACATTGCCCCAAGCGTACGTATTAGCGAGTTCAGAGCAATAATGCAGGAGATCGCTGACGACGCACGCGGCAGGTCACCAATCCTCATCGCAGGTGATTTCAACGCATGGTCCACAACATGGGGCAGCGCTAGTACGACACAGCGGGGAATCATCCTCCTTGAGGCGTTGGCTTCGTTAAATGTTTGCCTACTCAACGAAGGGAACAGGCCAACCCTTAGCAAGTCAGACCAGGAATCGATTATTGATTTGACCTTCGCCAGCCCAGAACTGGCACGTAACTGCGCATGGAGGGTGTCAGACATCTACAATCACAGCGACCACGCGCTGATCATCACCCAGACAAGACCCAGATTGGCCTCCCCTACCAGTCGCCTAACGTCCTACAAAGCCATACCCTTAACACAGTGGCCCTCCTAGCACTCATGGAAGGCGTCTGCGTTACAGGAGACGCTAATACCTGCGCGAAGAACTTAGCCGATAGAGTTAAGGCGGCGTGTGATGCCTCCATGGAAAAAGCCACGAAAGGTGGTAATGGGCGTAGACCAGTTCCGTGGTGGAACGAGGAGATAAACGGAGCGAGGAGAGACTGCCTTGCGGCCCGACGCAGGTGTCAGAGAAGCAGAGGACGCGAAAACCAAAAGCTGAGCGAAGCAACCTATAGGGCCAAGAGAAAGGTGCTGAAAAACGCGATCAAAGCCAGCAAGGCCAGATGCTTCCAGGAGCTGTGCGAAGCTGCGGATGCAGAACCATTCGGGTCAGCATACAGGATGGTCATGGGTAAGCTCAACAGGCAGCCGACCCCTACTAACCACTTGCAGCTTGGCAACAAAGTGGCTACTTTGTTTCCCACACAGCCGCCCCTTACCTGGCAAGCAAGCGGATTAGGCGATACCGTACTCACTAGCGAAGCCGAAGTACTGGCAGCACTAAGGAAAACCAAGGCTGGGAAAGCCCTGGTCCGGATGGCATTCCCAATGCTGCGCTGCACACAATAGTGGCAGCTTACCCGGGTATATTCACGGAAATGTATAACAAGTGTATCATCCAAGGTTCGTTGGATGAACAGGATGGAAGCGGAAGAGATTAGTAATTATCCCAAAACCGGGCAAGATGAACGATGACGCATCGTCATACAGGCCCCTCTGTATGCTAAATACGATGGGTAAGATATTTGAGCGCATAATATGCACCCACCTCGAAAAGGAACTCGACGAACTCGGAGCTTTCTGGGATCAGCAGTTTGGTTTCCGAAAGAAAAAAAGTACCATTGACGCGATCCGAGCGGTCACCACACTGACTGCTAAGGCAATTGAAGGAGAAAGATGGATAGGCGGCTCAAAAGAGTACTGCCTCGTCTGCACTCTGGATGTCAAGAATGCATTTAACTCCGCCAACTGGAACCTTGTCCTGCGAGCGCTTCATCTAATGGGAATTTCTGACTACCTTACCGACCTCGAAGCGGACTACTTCAAGGACAGAGTGCTCACATACTCTTCAGACGTCGGAGAGCATGAGTACCAGGTGACAGGAGGAGTACCTCAAGGCTCAGTCCTGGGCCCGATTCTGTGGAACGCCATGTACGACGGGATTCTAAGGCAGGCACTACCCGAAGGATGCACCGTAGTGGGCTTTGCGGACGACATATCGCTGGTAACAGTAGCAAAAACCCTCGAAGAGGCCATGGTAGAGTTCAGCCTCTCCATAGACACCTTTATGAGCTGGCTCGCAGACAACGGAATATCGCTTGCCTAGCACAAAACGGAGGCAGTGCTCATAAGCAGCAGGAAGACTGTTGAGATGGCAATAATTCGAGTCGGATCAACTTTAATAGCATCAAGCGACTCAAACAAGTACCTTGGGGTAATGATCGATCACAGGTTACGTTCAAGACCCACCTAGCGTATACAGCAGCCAAAGCGTCCAGATCGACTGCATCCATCTCAAGGATGATGGCCAACACCCGAGGCCCAAAGCAGCACAGAAGAAGGATCATAGCCACAGTGGTGACCTCGACCATCCTGTACGTTTCGCCCATATGGACCGAGGCTATGAAAACCGCAACATATAGTCGCCAGTGCAAAGCGGTCTACAGACGCTGCGCACTGCGCATCACAAGCAGCTTCTGCACGGTATCAGAGGAAGCCGCGCTAGTGATAGCCGGTACAATACCGATAGACCTGCTGGCGGCAGAACGAAGGACAGGAAGTACAGGAAGTAGGACCCAGCGCAGCAGCACAATAGAGGCTTGGCAAAGGAGGTGGAACAGTGCGAGCACAGGACGGTGGACGCACAAGTTAATCCCCAGTCTAATCCCTTGGCTGCAGAGAAAACACGGGCAGGTAGATTTCTACCTCACACATATGATCTCCGGGCACGGATGCTATAAAGAGTACCTGTACAGGTTCAAGCACGAGCCGAACCCCTGCTGCGACCACTGCGGCACAGCAAGCATCTTCATCTGCCCCCTATACGCGAGGAACCGAGCCGAAGCTGAATTAAGAACCGAGCGTTTCCTGACAGTGGATAACGTAATCAATTGCATGCTGGAAAACCAGCGGAATTGGGATGTGGTAGCTAATCTGGCCGCCGGCATCCTGAAGGACTTAAGGCGTCGAGAACAGAGTCGACGCAACAAGCGGAATTGGGACGAGCGGCAACCAGACCGCTATTCGTCCCGCGAAGTATAGCTCTGCGGCGGTCCCGTTTTCTACTTCTTCCTCTTCTGTCTTTTGTATTATTTCTGTATATATTTAAGCTTTTCTTAATAATAATAAAAAAAAAAAATCCACTTAGATCTCTCTCTCTCTCTCTCGCTCTTTTTCGGCGTGCGAAAGGCAAAGGAGGAAAAATGAGCGAGTTTGGGAAAAATCCCTGCCTGCATAAACTGTACCTCAAAAGCCAGAGAGGACAAAGACCACGCGCTATTACAAGAAGAAATGAGCCTATTGTTAAAAACAAAGTCGTTCAAACAGAAAGGGTAATTATTTGTGTTAATTGAAATGTGCGAGTGTAACCTCACAATGTGTCTATGTATGTATAGCACGTTCATCGGAGGCCGGCCAGCCCACATACCAACACGTAACAACATAACCCCCATAAGGCTGCTGCAGGTTTGGGCGCTTGCGACCTCATCTTCGTAAATGCCGCATACGGAGACCGGCGCAGCAAACCTGTGAAGAGGGATTGCCACTTCTAGCAGCATGTAGTTTGCTACGGAGTACACACATACTTGCAAAAACAGCGCATACAATGGCAGACGTCGGCGACACCGATCGCCCATAAGAGAAGTCCTATGTTTTGATTTAGCTTGAACTTTGATTTTTTTTTGTTTCTTTTATTTAGCATATAAATTAAGTGAATGCCAGATGCTAAAACTAATAATCCAGTTTAAATTAAAATAAAATTTAAAAATTAAAATTGTCTGAACAAAATATATTTAAGAAGTTTAAATTGAAAAGAACATGAATTATTAGAATGTATGTTCAGAAACTAAAAGAAACATAGAACAAAGAATGAATACGAAGAATTTATGTAAATTATCTTGGATTTTGTTACTGCTTAATATGAGCGAATAGTTTGTATAAATACGGTCCGCTGCTAGTACAGCGATGCTGTTGTCAACTTTCTCGAATATGATTTAATGATTTTTAATCTACAATAAAACGTTTGCCAAGGGGTAACAGCAATCTATTTCTACTGTTAATAAGGTTGGGAGGGTAGAGAATGGGGGCAAACTACACCTAAGCCACCCACATTGCTGGTATTCTTCTCCTAATATATATTCTTTAGGGTCCGTCTGTGTCGTCCGATATCTACAATATTTAAAACTTTTCGTAGTAGAACGGGTGTAATACATAGATGAGGAGGAAGACCCACGCCATATCAGACGAGCTTTGCACCGAGCCATGCAAGAAGTGCACGAACACCGATCCGTCTATACGCTAGAAAACTAACAATATCTAGTGAACACCTACCTCTACAGAATTTGAGAAATACATTGAACAGTGATTATAAATTTTTGGTCTAATGTATTTGTAATTAAACTTGCTGTATTTTACTAATAAAAAACATTGTTTTGATCAGTTACAAAATATTCATATTTAGCTTATTTAAAATTACTAATTAAAATTAATAATTAATTACTAATGTGCTTTATTACTTTATGACCCCTATTGGTTTCTTGCCAATGCTTTCTTTCTTTTTTAATGCTTCTGTCTTTTTGAATGGGCTTACTAATTTCACTTAATGTTTCATATCTTTTTCAATCTATTCTTTTATGTTCTTTTTGTTTTTGCATATTTTTGCTTGGTTCCATATTATAAAGAAAGATTTGAGCAGGGGTTTTACCAGTGGCATCATAGGTGTTTGCGCACTTGGCCCTTTTTATTTGAAGTCACTAGTTGTAGGGCGAGAGCGGGAGCCAATAAAGCTTTCGTCCGTTCACTCTTGCGAAATCGCCCCGTCTCTCGTCACCTTAGCATGAGTTAGCACTACCTTTTCGTCGTCGCATTTCGCACAAGTTTTTCAAAAGTTATCGCAAATTAAATTATCTCGAACCTACTGCAGTCACAAGTTTCGCGTTTCTTAATAAAAATAGTATTAAATTTTCAATGGGTTATTTCATGCTTTTTCTATATTTATTAATTTGTCTTCAGCATTTGAGAGTGTATTTATGAACCCTTTCTTTTTCAGCTAAATCCTTTTTACTACTAGTGATTTTAATATTGATATTTTTTTTCTGTATCCAGTTTTGTAATAATAATACTAAAAATTTTGAGTAATGCTTTTTTACTTTCAATTCAGTCTGTGGTTTTTGTTTCTATAATAGAAATGAATTTTGAATGAATGTCAATACATATCAAAAACTTACGTTGGTCACTAAAATATTAGACAATAACATATTTATCACGAATATTTTGGGTTTCAGGATTTTTTTTCAAAAGGGAGTGCATAAATTGCAATCCTCGCATTTATTTATGTTTTAAATAAGTTTTTGAGCGTCTGGGAAATAATATTTAGTTTTAAAATCGTCATTCGTCTTTTTAATGTATCGCCTTTTCATGTTTTTTAATATTATTTTGTGGAAGTCTGCATATGTGAGCAAGTTTGGAAGTATTACTGAAGTTTTTATTAATTTTTTACCAGTGTTTGGTTTAATTAAGTCCATATAAGCTCGTTGAAAAAAAGCAAAGTCTTCGTCATTATTAATGAACATAACAAAATTGTGTCCACATATGAAATTTATAATTATATCTTTTGCTAAACGTAAGTCATGTCACTATAAATTATTTTGTTAAAGCAGTGAGTAAGTTCGTTAGTGTCTTGATTTCCTTTTTCAAATATTATTTGGTGATTAAAAACGTTAATTGTTGCTGCAGTGGTTTGTCATCATAATTTTGAAAAATTTCTTAAATTTTTTATCTTTAGTTTCTCTTTTTGTAATTCTTGATAAAGCATTTGCTACGTGATTCTCTAATTCTTTAATGTATTTTATTTCATAATCAAACTCTCTAAGTATTATTTTCCAACGTTGTAACTTGTCTTGGTCTTGTATGGTCTAAGCATATTTTAAAACTGCTTCCAAAAAGATAGGGGCGGATATATTTGACTGCCCATACAAATGCTAGTAATTCTTTTTCATGATCATTTAAAGTTCAACTTTTATCTGTAGTTAAATAAATCTTGTTTTCAAAATCCGTTTATGTGAGAATTGGGTCGTTACTTATTAAAGTTTTTACCATTTCAAACGCTTAGTTATAACATGAATCTTAAACATTTATTAATGCTCCTTTCTTTAAACAAAGAGTCCGCAAAGCCCTAAAAATGATTTAATTTGTTTCTAAGAGTTTGGAATTTTAAAATCTTAAAAAAATATTTAATCTTTTATAAATTTGCCTTGATTCCTTCAGTTTTAATTATATACCCTAAAAATTAAATTTCTCGTTTTATAGAGAGATCGAAAATTCAGCACTTGAAAATATTTACCGAGAAAACCCACACAACTCATTTTTTAGCTCGAATTATTACGTTAAAAAAAATCACTTTGAGAACTTCAAAATACCGCGTGTATATATTTTTTTTTCCACTTTGTCGATTGGGAACGGATAAAATTGCACACTTCTGATTGCCCCGCCGGTTTAATTAAGAAGGAAGTTCAAAAATCAAGCGGCGTCGGTTGCGGCCTTTTCTAGAAATTTCTGCCAGCTGAAAAATCCGCCATATCGGCTTAGAACAAGCTTCTCAGCAACAGCTGATCGTGGAACTATCTGGCATCACCCGCAAATACTAATTGGTATTTTATTTGCTAAACACAAATTTCCGACACTAAATTTGGCTAGGCATCTGGCTACTCTCCAAAGGTCGCTAAATGCAAAAATAATCGCCAGTTTTCAAGCCAAAACAAACAAACGGTCTTCAGGCGCCGCTACAATATCTATAACATGTTTTGCGCAAAAACCGTTTTCTTTTAAAGCCTCTACAATTTCGAAGAGGGTCACATCGGGTTCTATTCCCTTGAGCACAACTTGTAAGCCTTTGCAAATTTTCAGCTGGTACGTGTAGTAATTCTTTTTGACTTCGTTTAAGTACTTCGACACTGCTCGGAAATCATCTTCTGCTTTGGTTTGAAGTTTGGTTTCGCTTATATTCCCTTTCATAAGCGGAATAACATGAAAGTTATCTTTTCCGACAAGCTCAACTATTTTGTTGACTAGGACGTTAGAGATCTTCTCCCGAACAAAGATAGGTGGTGGCTTAAGTTTCTTTGGGGCTAATTCTTCAGACTCTGTTTCAGGCTCCGCCAGAATGGAGAACCTTTGTTGGTACGGTTTAATTTGGGCATATTGCCGTCAGATTTTTTTTGGGGTGCTAGCTTGCGCTTGGAAATATTAATGTAGCGATAAATGCCTGTCTGCATGGCCGATTAATTTAATTTAATTAAAAGTAATTTTACAATTTACTTATGTGCTTTATTATTTTATGACCCCTTTTAGTTTCTTGTCAATGCTTTTTGTCTTCCTGTCTTTGAAATATATTTAAATATATTTATATTTATTATATTGGTTAAGTCTTTATAGTTAGATTCCCAATTTTGAATTTATTTTATAATTGCATTATTCTCATAAACATGGTTTTTATCGGTGACATTTTCTGATACAAACGTGTGTTGACAATTCGCTAGTTGAATAGTAAGAATTGTAGGGTTCGGGGTAATAGCAATAAACAAAACCTATCCCACATGTCAATTGGCATAGGCCCGGGCACGAATGTAGAGAAGACTTCCAAACGTCCAATCGGTTATGCCTGCTGAGTCGCATTGCACACACACACACACACACCCATTCAGATGCCCAGCGTCGGAGGCAACAGCCAAAAACACGCAGGAATCCTGTTACAGATGTGGCAGGGATGGGCACAAGTACAGAACTTGTACTCAGAGCAAACCGAAATGTATCACTTGCACGGGACGAGGAACAACTGGAGGAGAGGCCAAACACTCGACCCTCAGTAGGTTGTGTCCTGAGTACCGGAAAGCTCTGAACTGTATACAGCATGGTTAAGGTTCTACAGATTAACCTAAACCAGTGCAGAGTGGCGCAGGACCTACTAGCCCAGACGGCGATCGAACAACAGGCTGATGTGGCAATAATCAGCGAGCCCTATAAGGCCAAACACGAAGGCGTATGGCAACATAGCGCGGACGGTAGAGCAGCGATTTGGAGCTGCGGGCAGCCTTCTGGACACCTATCGCAAAGGGCATCCAGGGCGGGATGATATAAATGTTCAGAGGCCTAACAATCTACAGCTGCTACATTGCCCCAAGCGTACGTATTAGCGAGTTCAGAGCAATAATGCAGGAGATCGCTGACGACGCACGCGGCAGGTCACCAATCCTCATCGCAGGTGATTTCAACGCATGGTCCACAACATGGGGCAGCGCTAGTACGACACAGCGGGGAACCATCCTCCTTGAGGCGTTGGCTTCGTTAAATGTTTGCCTACTCAACGAAGGGAACAGGCCAACCCTTAGCAAGTCAGACCAGGAATCGATTATTGATTTGACCTTCGCCAGCCCAGAACTGGCACGTAACTGCGCATGGAGGGTGTCAGACATCTACAATCACAGCGACCACGCGCTGATCATCACCCAGACAAGACCCAGATTGGCCTCCCCTACCAGTCGCCTAACGTCCTACAAAGCCCATACCCTTAACACAGTGGCCCTCCTAGCACTCATGGAAGGCGTCTGCGTTACAGGAGACGCTAATACCTGCGCGAAGAACTTAGCCGATAGAGTTAAGGCGGCGTGTGATGCCTCCATGGAAAAAGCCACGAAAGGTGGTAATGGGCGTAGACCAGTTCCGTGGTGGAACGAGGAGATAAACGGAGCGAGGAGAGACTGCCTTGCGGCCCGACGCAGGTGTCAGAGAAGCAGAGGACGCGAAAACCAAAAGCTGAGCGAAGCAACCTATAGGGCCAAGAGAAAGGTGCTGAAAAACGCGATCAAAGCCAGCAAGGCCAGATGCTTCCAGGAGCTGTGCGAAGCTGCGGATGCAGAACCATTCGGGTCAGCATACAGGATGGTCATGGGTAAGCTCAACAGGCAGCCGACCCCTACTAACCAGTTGCAGCTTGGCAACAAAGTGGCTACTTTGTTTCCCACACAGCCGCCCCTTACCTGGCAAGCAAGCGGATTAGGCGATACCGTACTCACTAGCGAAGCCGAAGTACTGGCAGCACTAAGGAAAACCAAGGCTGGGAAAGCCCCTGGTCCGGATGGCATTCCCAATGCTGCGCTGCACACAATAGTGGCAGCTTACCCGGGTATATTCACGGAAATGTATAACAAGTGTATCATCCAAGGTTCGTTGGATGAACAGGATGGAAGCGGAAGAGATTAGTAATTATCCCAAAACCGGGCAAGATGAACGATGACGCATCGTCATAAAGGCCCCTCTGTATGCTAAATACGATGGGTAAGATATTTGAGCGCATAATATGCACCCACCTCGAAAAGGAACTCGACGAACTCGGAGCTTTCTGGGATCAGCAGTTTGGTTTCCGAAAGAAAAAAAGTACCATTGACGCGATCCGAGCGGTCACCACACTGACTGCTAAGGCAATTGAAGGAGAAAGATGGATAGGCGGCTCAAAAGAGTACTGCCTCGTCTGCACTCTGGATGTCAAGAATGCATTTAACTCCGCCAACTGGAACCTTGTCCTGCGAGCGCTTCATCTAATGGGAATTTCTGACTACCTTACCGACCTCGAAGCGGACTACTTCAAGGACAGAGTGCTCACATACTCTTCAGACGTCGGAGAGCATGAGTACCAGGTGACAGGAGGAGTACCTCAAGGCTCAGTCCTGGGCCCGATTCTGTGGAACGCCATGTACGACGGGATTCTAAGGCAGGCACTACCCGAAGGATGCACCGTAGTGGGCTTTGCGGACGACATATCGCTGGTAACAGTAGCAAAAACCCTCGAAGAGGCCACGGTAGAGTTCAGCCTCTCCATAGACACCTTTATGAGCTGGCTCGCAGACAACGGAATATCGCTTGCCTAGCACAAAACGGAGGCAGTGCTCATAAGCAGCAGGAAGACTGTTGAGATGGCAATAATTCGAGTCGGATCAACTTTAATAGCATCAAGCGACTCAAACAAGTACCTTGGGGTAATGATCGATCACAGGTTACGTTCAAGACCCACCTAGCGTATACAGCAGCCAAAGCGTCCAGATCGACTGCATCCATCTCAAGGATGATGGCCAACACCCGAGGCCCAAAGCAGCACAGAAGAAGGATCATAGCCACAGTGGTGACCTCGACCATCCTGTACGTTTCGCCCATATGGGCCGAGGCTATGAAAACCGCAACATATAGTCGCCAGTGCAAAGCGGTCTACAGACGCTGCGCACTGCGCATCACAAGCAGCTTCTGCACGGTATCAGAGGAAGCCGCGCTAGTGATAGCCGGTACAATACCGATAGACCTGCTGGCGGCAGAACGAAGGACAGGAAGTACAGGAAGTAGGACCCAGCGCAGCAGCACAATAGAGGCTTGGCAAAGGAGGTGGAACAGTGCGAGCACAGGACGGTGGACGCACAAGTTAATCCCCAGTCTAATCCCTTGGCTGCAGAGAAAACACGGGCAGGTAGATTTCTACCTCACACATATGATCTCCGGGCACGGATGCTATAAAGAATACCTGTACAGGTTCAAGCACGAGCCGAACCCCTGCTGCGACCACTGCGGCACAGCAAGCATCTTCATCTGCCCCCTATACGCGAGGAACCGAGCCGAAGCTGAATTAAGAACCGAGCGTTTGCTGACAGTGGATAACGTAATCAATTGCATGCTGGAAAACCAGCGGAATTGGGATGTGGTAGCTAATCTGGCCGCCGGCATCCTGAAGGACTTAAGGCGTCGAGAACAGAGTCGACGCAACAAGCGGAATTGGGACGAGCGGCAACCAGACCGCTATTCGACCCGCGAAGTATAGCTCTGCGGCGGTCCCGTTTTCTACTTCTTCCTCTTCTGTCTTTTGTATTATTTCTGTATATATTTAAGCTTTTCTTAATAATAATAAAAAAAAAAAATCCACTTAGATCTCTCTCTCTCTCTCTCTCTCTCTCGCTCTTTTTCGGCGTGCGAAAGGCAAAGGAGGAAAAATGAGCGAGTTTGGGAAAAATCCCTGCCTGCATAAACTGTACCTCAAAAGCCAGAGAGGACAAAGACCACGCGCTCTTACAAGAAGAAATGAGCCTATTGTTAAAACAAAGTCGTTCAAAAAGAAAGGGTAATTATTTGTGTTAATTGAAATGTGCGAGTGTAACCTCACAATGTGTCTATGTATGTATGTATAGCACGTTCATCGGAGGCCGGCCAGCCCACATACCAACACGTAACAACATAACCCCCATAAGGCTGCTGCAGGTTTGGGCGCTTGCGACCTCATCTTCGTAAATGCCGCATACGGAGACCGGCGCAGCAAACCTGTGAAGAGGGATTGCCACTTCTAGCAGCATGTAGTTTGCTACGGAGTACACACATACTTGCAAAAACAGCGCATACAATGGCAGACGTCGGCGACACCGATCGCCCATAAGAGAAGTCCTATTGTTTTGATTTAGCTTGAACTTTTATTTTTTTTTGTTGAGAATCAGACATTGTGCTTATTAGCTGTTTCTTTTTATTTAGCATATAAATTAAGTGAATGCCAGATGCTAAAACTAATAATCCAGTTTAAATTAAAATAAAATTTAAAAATTAAAATTGTCTGAACAAAATATATTTAAGAAGTTTAAATTGAAAAAGAACATGAATTATTAGAATGTATGTTCAGAAACTAAAAAGAAACATAGAACAAAGAATGAATACGAAGAATTTATGTAAATTATCTTGGATTTTGTTACTGCTTAATATGAGCGAATAGTTTGTATAAATACGGTCCGCTGCTAGTACAGCGATGCTGTTGTCAACTTTCTCGAATATGATTTAATGATTTTTAATCTACAATAAAACGTTTGCCAAGGGGTAACAGCAATCTATTTCTACTGTTACTAAGGTTGGGAGGGTAGAGAATGGGGGCAAACTACACCTAAGCCACCCACATTGCTGGTATTCTTCTCCTAATATATTCTTTAGGGTCCGTCTGTGTCGTCCGATATCTACAATATTTAAAACTTTTCGTAGTAGAACGGGTGTAATACATAGATGAGGAGAAGACCCACGCCATATCAGACGAGCTTTGCACCGAGCCATGCAAGAAGTGCACGAACACCGATCCGTCTATACGCTAGAAAACTAACAATATCTAGTGAACACCTACCTCTACAGAATTTGAGAAATACATTGAACAGTGATTATAAATTTTTGGTCTAATGTATTTGTAATTAAACTTGCTGTATTTTACTAATAAAAAACATTGTTTTGATCAGTTACAAAATATTCATATTTAGCTTATTTAAAATTACTAATAAAAATTAATAATTAATTACTAATGTGCTTTATTACTTTATGACCCCTATTGGTTTCTTGCCAATGCTTTCTTTCTTTTTTAATGCTTCTGTCTTTTTGAATGGGCTTACTAATTTCACTTAATGTTTCATATCTTTTTCAATCTATTCTTTTATGTTCTTTTTGTTTTTGCATATTTTTGCTTGGTTCCATATTATAAAGAAAGATTTGAGCAGGGGTTTTACCAGTGGCATCATAGGTGTTTGCGCACTTGGCCCTTTTTATTTGAAGTCACTAGTTGTAGGGCGAGAGCGGGAGCCAATAAAGCTTTCGTCCGTTCACTCTTGCGAAATCGCCCCGTCTCTCGTCACCTTAGCATGAGTTAGCACTACCTTTTCGTCGTCGCATTTCGCACAAGTTTTTCAAAAGTTATCGCAAATTAAATTATCTCGAACCTACAACAGTCACAAGTTTCGCGTTTCTTAATAAAAATAGTATTAAATTTTCAATGGGTTATTTCATGCTTTTTCTATATTTATTAATTTGTCTTCAGCATTTGAGAGTGTATTATGAACCCTTTCTTTTTCAGCTAAATCCTTTTTACTACTAGTGATTTTAATATTGATATTTTTTTTCTGTATCCAGTTTTGTAATAATAATACTAAAAATTTTGAGTAATGCTTTTTTACTTTCAATTCAGTCTGTGGTTTTTGTTTCTATAATAGAAATGAATTTTGAATGAATGTCAATACATATCAAAAACTTACGTTGGTCACTAAAATATTAGTCAATAACATATTTATCACGAATATTTTGGGTTTCAGGATTTTTTTTCAAAAGGGAGTGCATAAATTGCAATCCTCGCATTTATTTATGTTTTAAATAAGTTTTTGAGCGTCTGGGAAATAATATTTAGTTTTAAAATCGTCATTCGTCTTTTTAATGTATCGCCTTTTCATGTTTTTTAATATTATTTTGTGGAAGTCTGCATATGTGAGCAAGTTTGGAAGTATTACTGAAGTTTTTATTAATTTTTTACCAGTGTTTGGTTTAATTAAGTCCATATAAGCTCGTTGAAAAAAAGCAAAGTCTTCGTCATTATTAATGAACATAACAAAATTGTGTCCACATATGAAATTTATAATTATATCTTTTGCTAAACGTTAAGTCATGTCACTATAAATTATTTTGTTAAAGCAGTGAGTAAGTTCGTTAGTGTCTTGATTTCCTTTTTCAAATATTATTTGGTGATTAAAAACGTTAATTGTTGCTGCAGTGGTTTGTCATCATAATTTTGAAAAATTTCTTAAATTTTTATCTTTAGTTTCTCTTTTTGTAATTCTTGATAAAGCATTTGCTACGTGATTCTCTAATTCTTTAATGTATTTTATTTCATAATCAAACTCTCTAAGTATTATTTTCCAACGTTGTAACTTGTCTTGGTCTTGTATGGTCTAAGCATATTTTAAAACTGCTTCCAAAAAGATAGGGGCGGATATATTTGACTGCCCATACAAATGCTAGTAATTCTTTTTCATGATCATTTAAAGTTCTACTTTTATCTGTAGTTAAATAAATCTTGTTTTCAAAATCCGTTTATGTGAGAATTGGGTCGTTACTTATTAAAGTTTTTACCTTTTCAAACGCTTAGTTATAACTAAGATCTTAAACATTTATTTATGCTTCTTTCTTTAAACAAAGAGTCCGCAAAGCCCTAAAAATGATTTAATTTGTTTCTAAGAGTTTGGAATTTTAAAATCTTAAAAAAATATTTAATCTTTTATAAATTTGCCTTGATTCCTTCAGTTTTAATTATATACCCTAAAAATTAAATTTCTCGTCTTATAAACTCACATTTATGCAGTTTAAAATTTGATCTGCGAAAACGTTTTATTACTTTTCTAAAATATTGAAAATGGAATCTAAAATATTAAAAAATATGACAATATCGTCCAATTAACAAGACAATGGGTATAATATATTGTTCATGCAACGCTGAAATGTTGCGGGGCCATCCTAGTATACTCATAGTGTCCTTTCTTGGTGGAAAATTCAGTTTTTTGTATAGAGCCTGGATCCATTTCAGTTTGATGGAATCCTTTAGCAAGGTCTAATGTTGTGAAGTATTGACATTTAACTAATTTATCTAATATTTCATCCATGTTTGGAATAGGAAATTTATCATTTATAGTTATTGCATTGAGTCCTCAGTAATCAATGGCCATTCGAAATTTGGGAATGCCCGATGCATCCTTTTTCTTTGTTACCATTACAATAAAGCTACAATAAGATTTTGATTTTCTGATAGTACCTTTATTTATGATTTCCTCATTTCTTGTCATAAATGTAGAGATATCTACATGGTCTCCAATAAATTGATTCTTCGTGATTTGTTTTTATTACGGTTATGATTTCGTTCGGAAAAGTCAAATTTTTGCCCTTCGCGATACTGAATAGCAAAATACTTGAGAGTAAGGATATATGCAACTCGCCAAACGGCCAAAGCGCTATCTATGTCTCAGTATGGGCGGCTTAGCTCGTAAAGCGTCATCTAAGAGTCATTTATTTTGGATTGCGTCTTGACTATATGGGGATCCCTTTGAAAACTGTGATTACATATATCTTTATTCTCATTGTCGCCCCCTGGCGGAAAAAAAGTGAAATAATGTAAAATTCTGGAATGTTAAATAGTCGTTTGACCGCTGGGGCTATTTTTGATTCTGTTGAGATCAGGAGCTGATATTAAAATATGTTAGGTAACAGCCTAGAATTTTTGTTTTACATTACATAACATTTAATCCGGTAGCGCAGGCGCAGACGCTGTATTCGAACCGGTTGAATGCGGGAGTTGATTTAAAAATATTATAAATAACAAACTACATTTTTCTTCATAATTTTGACTATGTAAGAATATAATAAAATTTAAAATTGTCTGTTCATTTTTTTTATGAATAATATATACTTTAAATTTTTATTTAAACAGTTTTAAATTGTTTAAGAACAATATATAATTATAATATATAATTATAATAAATAAATATAATATATAATTAATAAATATAATAGATAATTATGGTCTTCTAATTTAAGGCGGCTTGACTGGAAATTATTAATATACATGTTATCAAAATAATTTAGTATCTAGTTGGGCTAGTCAAATGTTTCTAAGAGACTTTCTCTCTTTCTCTTCCTATCATCCGTCAGGATAGTTTCTAGTTAAAATTAGAAATTCCGTTATCCTATCTCTGTGTATACAAAGGCTTTTTTTAAGTATGGGAAAAAGTACATGTGTTTTTGGTGGCCGAAATCTTGGGATACAGAACATTTCGGTGAACCCCATGGCATGACTGAATCCTTTTTTTAACCCCAATAAAATTAGAGACCGAATGCATTAGTTGTAGCTACTATTAAATAATGAAGTTCAGTTTTTTCTTCATTATTTAAGTGTTCGTCTCTTAAATAATTGTTCGTTAAGTCAGTTTGCATGGCATAAATATATTCGACATTATTTATTATTCTTGAAAAAGTTTCCTAATTATTTAGATTAATAGGGTTTCTCATAAAATCATAAGAAAAATGTTTGTTTAGATGAAAATAATTTTAAAAATTTAAATTCGATATATTTATCTAAAATTACTGATTCTCATATCGTTTGGACTTCTGTCAAAATATTTTTATATGGATATTTTAAAAGTTTTCGTTTATTAAATTTATGCTTGAGCCGGTATTAATAGTTTGTTATCAACTAATTTTTATTGCGGTGGTGTTTTTTCCGAGTCTGTTGTCTGAAAATTTTCAATTGGCTCAGTTTTACGTTGTTGACCTGAATCTGAGATTCGGGCACGTTTTTGGGGAATATTAGTACTCTGAGAAGTCTGGGTATTTTGTACATGATTATTTTGAAAGGATCTAGGATTATATTGATTACCAGAAAAATTATTAATATAACTGCTATTATTACCCCAGTTCCTATTAGAGTCGAACTTGTTCTGTCTCTGATGATTGTTGTTATATCGACTTTGGTAGTTATTATTTTGGAATCATTCTTCTTGACTATTATCTGACTGATTATTTGGGTTTAAGTTTCTTGATGAAGGGCCGAGTATATCGCAGCTCGTTGAGTATCGCACTGCTTCGTGTGCGGGATCGGCGCTACGGAAGGTCCGTATGTTGCACTGCTTGTTGCTTGCACTGCGCAATGGTTCGAGGAACTGCTTGGCGTTGCCGATGTGTGATGGCTGAGTGTACTGCTTGTTGTCGACACTACACGGTATCTGGATATATAAATGATATTAGAAATCATTCGCCCCAAATATATTTAGAAAATTTTAGGCTATAAGATAATTTCTAAGTTTATTGAAAACTTGACGAGACCAGAGCAACATTTTGAACAGGACAAAAATATTCAATTACTGTTACAGAAACAAATTAATAGACATACGGAATTATATCATTCTATACCACTAAGTATTCTAATAACATTAATAAACCAGAACATTGAGACAGAAACGACACAAAATTTTTTGAGAGAGCAAAAACTTTAAATAAAAAAAGCCAAAAAAAAAAAAAAATGCTGAACTCAGAAGAGAGCGGGCAAGTGCGAGGGAGAGAGTAGACAACAAAAGATTGTTTTGCCAACAAGACAACAATAGAGTTTCCAACAGACGTACGACAGCTATTAGAGAGAACCAAAATCTACTTGCTTTAAATTCTGACAAGGGAAACGTGACCGTAGCTACGACATAAAATGATTATGATGAAAAAACGAACAATATACTTGACGACTTACAAACCTACAGACTGCTGAGGCATGATCCCACCCTGAGACTACAGACTAAAAATAAAAAATTCGTTGCAATTTACTAAAAATGGACAGTTTTAAGTTAACAATTAATACAGCCATGGCACCTAGGATATACGGTTTACCCAAAATTCATAAAGAAAACGCGCCTTTACGACCAATTTGCTCTATAATAAACTCACTGATAAACGACTGAACGTTCAATGTAAAAATTGGAATAGAATTTAAAAGCGAAGTTGACTTGTATGACTTGTATCGTTTCCTGTTCCCAAGCGTACAAACGCACTTTGCCCTGGAAACAATTAAAAAAATGGCCAGAATTGGAGGAGCCCTCCAGTATTCCGAGGAAACTTTTTATGGAAATTTTACGTTTTGTAATAACCGAAAACAGATGTATTTTATACAAGGACTAAACATTTAAACAGCTAAAAGGACTTCCCGGCCTCTCCCATTATTGGAGCAAATTTTAAAACTATCGGTAAAGCACGATTACTGACCAAGTATGTGGAAGACCTGTTTGAAAAAGTAAAAGAAAAAGATATTAACGGAGTTTTGGAAAAATAAAACACTTATTTCAAAGACACTAAGTTCACATTTGAGGTCGAAAAAGAAATAAATTTCGTCGCTGGAACTTTTCTGCCGTTCCTTTTGTTGTTGCCCAAGCCGTTCTTCGTCGCCGCACAACTTTAATTGCTTAATTTGCTGCTTCAACTGGAACATGGATTTAAAAAAGGGAGTTGCCAATGTCGAGTCGGCCAACCAGATAGTGAGCATTCTTACCAAGATATAAAAATTTGCATGTATTATATTATTATATAAGAATGAATTATATGTGAATCGCTTTGGCCCATAGACAAGCAAATAAAATACTCGTCGTTTTCACGCGCTTTTTCAGAATTTTCCCGCGTTTTTTACAATTTTCCCGCGCTTTTTATAATTTTCCCGCGCTTTTCATAATTTTTGCGCCTTTTTGCATCAGGCTTATATATTCGTTGCCCTAAGTTATTGGTCAGTGTATCATTCTGCGTTAGCATTTGCCTACGAAGAGCCGCGTACACTTACACACGCACACCGGCTTTGGAAGTTTTCGTTCTCGATCGGTGCAGCAGTGCAATTTTCGTCTGCTTAAACGTTTGTTCGTTTTTCGGTACGCTTGAGCTTGAACGTTAGGTCCCCTACAGTGCGTGCGTGCGGCATATACTGCCGCAGGGTTTATATAAAAAATATAAAAACCCTGTTTAGATATTTTTCGATGTAATTCTCTCGGCACTACCCTTACACTGTGTGCGATTGGTATTTTACTCGTTGATTTTTTATTAAATTATTTAACAAATAAATAATTTAATAAAAATAAATATTTAAAACCTCTTCGATACCAACAAAATAAATACAAATAAACGCAATGGCAACTAAGGATTTTGAAGAGCTTAAACACCAACGTGATGTTTGCATGAAAACTATTAACCGAACGTATCGCCATTTAAAAGAAGCTAAATTATCTGTGAATCCGGTTGAGCTTGAGTGTCGATTAAAGATTCTAGATACGCACATTGAAAATGCTTCACTTTTGCAAAAGATTGGAAACTGCGCTTCCTTCGCAGCCCTAAATGTTCAGCAAAGATTCGATTTCGCTAAAAGAGCAACCTTGTGCATTAACTGCTTAAGAAAGGGTCACACGGTCAAAAAAATGCAAATCGAACAAATGTAGAGTGTGCAATTCCTCACATCACACGTTTCTACACATATATTCCTAAAACACAAATCTCGAGTTGCCACCCCCTTCTCAGCCCACGCTCATGCAGGAGAATCCATCCACTTCGAATGTTTGCATGCGAGTCCATCGGATCGAGTCATTCTGTCAACTGCTATTGTGAGCGTTCAAACAAAAAGTGGCAAGTTTGTATTAGCTGAAGCGTTGCTCAAAACTGGTTCACAAATAAATTTTGTGACCTATGAGCTCGCTCAGAGGCTCAAAATTGCAAGAGAGGACGTGTGCATGAACTTGCGAGGCATTGGTAGAACCACTGCCCAAGCCACAAAAAAAATACACACGATTGTGAAGTCGGGAGTAAGGAACAGCCAGTTGTCGTTCGATTTTTGGATCATAAAAAATATTTCTGGTTATCATCCCGATCAAGCGGTGAACACCAGCGGGTGGAGAGTGCCTGAAAATATTCAGTTGGCAGATCCATTCTTCTTCAAGCCCCAAAAAATAGATACGCTTATCGGCGCTGATACGTTCTTTGAACTTTTATCTATTGGCCAGATAAGCAGGGGCTGAAAATGATACATCTCAGGTGCCAGTAGGAAGCCTTGTAGTCAATTGACACAACCCGAAGCAATTTTGGTCTGTGGAGGACTTGCCGCCCAAGACTAAAGTCCATACATCTGAGCAACAAATCTGTCAGCAACACTTTGAGAAATATCAAGGATTGTCGTCCGAAAGATTTTCGGTTCGTTTGTCGTTCAAATATGACCCAAATAAGAAAATTGTCAAAGGACCCTTCGCTGAAGAAGATGTGTCTTGAATTCAAGGAGTATGTTTTCAATGGGCCACATGTCTTCCACCAATGACAAAATTCCGAATACTCCGCACTATTTCATTCCGCAACAATGCGTTCTACGGCCACAAAGTACTTCAACTAAATTGAGAGTAGTTTTCCATGCATCGTGCCGTACTTCCAGGAAGCTCCAGAGGAGCTGTACTCGACTCTGCTTCGGTTTAGAATGCATTAGTTTGCCCTGGCGGCCGACGTCAAAGAGTTGTATCGCCAAGTGATGGTGGACGAAGCTGACCGACACTTTGAGCTCATAGTATGGAGACGACAATTCTCCGAGTCCCTGAAAATCTTTAAGTTAATCACAGTTACATTTGGCGATTCGGTGTTTAATGCGGCTAGGAGAGTTGGCGCAGCAACTCATCCAAAAGCCGCAAAAATTATTCTTAATGATTTTTATGTTGACGATTTGTTGACTAGCGTTGAGGACCTTCAAGATGAAGTTTCTCAGGTCTTGCTTTGCTTTTAGATTGAGTTTGGGAAGAGTCGCTACCGATGCATTAACTTACATCATGGGAGACGTTTAAAACGACGCTTTTGCAGCTGCCGAAATTAAGGTATCGCGATTCGTCAACACAAATCCACAAGTCACGATTTAAATAAATGGTTTCGCTGACGCTTCCATGCGACCGTATGGAGCGTGCATCTACGTTCAAACTGCTGAAGGTTTTTTTTTTTTTGTTTACATATGCATTTTATTTATTGAATCTTCTCTGAATTGAGACTAACAATAAGTATATAAAATCTTAAATTAAATCTATATCTGACAGTCAAGATGACTGAATCGAGATGTAAGGGCTCTAATAACTATTGCTGAGTTGGAAGGTCATTTCGTTGTAATCGGGTCCGGTTGGAAACCCTGGCTAGGACCCTGGCGAGCTGGTTTGGATGAGAAGTTAGTTTGGTCTGGTAGGACGCTTTTTGTTTTGATATTTCATCTTTTACGGGTAGAATGCCAAGATCTCTGTGGATTTTGTCGTTCCGAACATACCAAGGTGCCCCAGTGATAGTTCTCAGGCTGATTACTTTTGCAACTTCGTTTGGTTGAAACAGAATTAGCGCCGTCTCAGTTCCAATTTGAATTGGCGGCGACGGTAGTGTGAACGAATTATTTTCAGGGTTTGGCTGAAAGACATTTTGAAGGTGTAAAGCAAATGTACAAGCTCTGTCCTTGTCGCTTCTGGCCCAGCTGCCTGAAGAGTCTCTTATGGGAGTTACTGTTTCGGCCGGCGCACTTAGATTTGGGTGGGCTTTCCACAAGGGATGCTTGGTGCTGGTGGGTGAAAGTTTCTCAATGTACTGGCGTTGTGCTTTTTCTTCTTCGTGCCTTAGAGCCCTGGTAAGTCTGCGACCACCTTCCTTAAGGCTATGTTTTGAGGATGGCGATCTGCTGGTTTGCCAAACACGCCTCAAACGTCTTTTCTACAAAAAAAGCTGTTCGATTTCAAGGTTAGTTTTGTGCTGGTGTGTGTGCCCATCCCTCCCTTGCGGTGTAGAGACTTTGGCTGCTGCGACGAGTACAGACTCCAGTGCATCGGCATAGCAGTCGATGTCCTCCTTGATGTTGAGCTGTGGAGTTAGTTCCATGAGGGAACTAACGTACTTTTTGAACTTCAGATGCGACGTCAGCCTGCAAGGGTGCTCGATTAGTTCCAGGTTTTGAAGAAAAGTTATTAGCACTGGTGAGTGGTCCGATGATAGATCCAAAAGCGATTTTGCAGATATTAGATTGCGAGGAATATTTTTTGTCACAGCAAAATCAATTAAACCAGGTAGTTTCCTAGGATCTGTAGGCCAGTATGTAGGACTGCCTGGAGAAACATAGTCCAGTTTTTTGCATGTTTTGATGAGTGCATTATATAGTTGCCTTCCTTTGGGGGTCACAAGGCGGGATCCCCAGTGTGTGTGCTTGGCGTTGTAATCACCTGCTGCTATAAATCGCTCTCCAAGTGAATTGTAGAAGTCCATGAATTGGTCTTCGGAGACTGTAAAGCGGGGTGGGCAGTAGACAGCGGCAATGGCAAGGTAGCAGTTTCCCATTTGTAATTTTATCGATATAGCTTGCAGATAATTTTTTGAAAACCGTTGGTGAAAGCGGTGTTTTATACGGTCTCTTATTAGGATGCCAGTTCCTCCATGTGCTTTACCATCTGGATAATCGGTGCCGTAGAACGTGTATCCCCGTATTTGAAAGTTATATTTGCTGGTGAGATGCGTTTCTGCCAGCAACATAACGTCGATGTGGTTTTCGTTCAGAAATTGAGTTATTTCAGGTATATGCCGTGGAAAAGTTATCATCATAGTTTCCATGTTACTTTGTGGCGGCCTCATGGCCTGCTGTATGTTATCGATTTTCGGCTCTATGTGAGCTGTACCTGATCTTAGAGCACTGGCGTAGGAAATGCCGTTGGTGGTAATTGAGGGCCCAAATGATGACCTGGCTGCTTTTGCGAAGAATACTTCCGGTGTCGTTTGTGATTTCATGTAGATGTTCTGGCGTGCCGTTGTCGCTCGTTGCATACGACTTTTCATCTCCTTGCAGTAAGCCCTGGTGTGTCCGTACTCCTGGCAATTTGTGCATTTCACTGGCCCGTCCCGTTTGTGCGGCTCTTCTACTGTGATCCTACGGTGCAGAAGGTACTGTAACTTGTAGATTGGGTGCACTGCGTTTTTTTTCAAAGTTCTGCTGTCTGGCTCCAGCTCGACCTTGAAAAGTGGTTGCGGCTTCTTGTTTTTGTTTATGATATCAATAACATGTTTTGCGCAAAAACCGTTTTCTTTTAAAGCCTCAACAATTTCGGAGGGGGTCACATCGGGTTCTATTCCCTTGAGCACAACTTGTAAGCCTTTGCAACTTTTCAGCTGGTACGTGTAGTAATTCTTTTTGACTTCGTTTAAGTACTTCGACACTGCTCGGAAATCGTCTTCTGTTTTGGTTTGAAGTTTGGTTTCGCTTATATTCCCTTTCATAAGCGGAATAACATGAAAGTTATCTTTTCCGACAAGCTCAACTATTTTGTTGACTAGGACGTTGGAGATCTTCTCCCAAACAAAGATAGGTGGTGGCTTAAGTTTCTTTGGGGCTAATTCTTCAGAGTAACTATTTTTTTTTTCCGGAGCGTTAAGAATACACGTCCACACGCGACCGGAGAAGAGTCTTCTGTCTGTTTAGTTACAGCCTAGAATTTTTGTTTTACATTACATAACATTTAATCCTGTAGCGTAGGCGCTGTTTTTGAACCGGTTGAGCGCGGGAGTTGATTTAAAAGTATGATAAATAACAAAATACATTTTTTCTTAATAATTTTGACTATGTAAGAATATGATAAAAATTTAAAATTGTCAGTTAATTTTTTATGAAATATATATATTTTTAAGTATTATTTAAACAGTTTAAATTGTTTAAGAACAATATATAATTATAATATATAATTAATAAATATAATATATAATGGTATTTTAATTTAAGGCGCCTTGATTTACTATTGTTAATATTCATGTTATCAAAATAATTTAGTATCTAGTTGGACTAGTCAAATGTTTCTAAGAGTCTTTCTCTCTTTCTCTGCCTCTCAGCAGTCAGGATAGTTTCTAGTTAAAATTAGAAATTCCGTTATCCCACCTCTGTGTATACGAAGTCTCTTTTTTAGGTATAGGAAAAAGTACGTGTGTTTTTGGTGACTGAAATCTTGGGACAACCCCAATAAAATTTGAGGCCGAATGCATTAGTTGTAGCTACTTAAAGCTGTAGTTGTGTTAATTCGTGGAACTACTGATTGTAAACCCATTTAATTAATAGTATGAGATCTCGACAAGATCTCCACCGCCATATACTCTATAGGATATTTGGGTTGAAGCAACCCAAGTAAACAGGTCGCATCTACATACACACAACTATTCAGTCGCCATCACAATTGTTTGAGAACTTCTAGATATTTTCCACCTCACACACACACGCACCCACAATCCTATATGTTAATTAAATGTATACAACTCTCCCCTACCCTATTCCCCAACAGATATAGTTTAAAAAAAATCTTCATCTAAGGAACGAATAGACACCGTCGGTTTCCTGCGCTCTGCTTAAAAACTCTATTTTCGTTATTAATTTTTTTGCGTTTAATAAAAAAGTATAAACAAAAAATATTAAGCAATGGCTTCAGTTCAATGTGATATTTGTAATAGCAAAATTAATCTGTCGGAGTTCGAAGTTCATTACGAGGAGTGCTCAAAACCTCTTAATGCTATGGCAACAAAAAATAAGATTAGTTGTGATTTATGTTCAATTGATGTAGATTGTGAAAAATTTTAGTGAGCATTATAAAAGGTGTCTCGGACCAAAAAATGCTTTCAATGCGCTAATGCAAGCCCGTGCAAAAAACACAAAAAAGATAGATATCAACGAATATGATATTATTGATCAGCAACCATCTACTTCGAGTGCTGGAATTAAGCGAAGTAGAAATGATGCAAATTCCGCTCTTGAGAGTAATCCAAAAAAGATTAATTCTCAAATCGAAATTATCTGCGACTTATGTGGAGAAAGGTACCCCCAAACCGGAAAATAATATTAAATAAATTCTTACTAGATGGCTAGAGGAATACATATCAATAAAATTTATATGGACTACATGTAAAATACACAGAGGAGGGAGAGTGTATTGAAACCTTTAAACATTTTGGAATGGCCTACATATCTGTGTATGATGTTGATAACTTACCTAGTAGAATTGATGAAGGTTTCGATTATATATCAAATGCTAGTAGTGAGTTCCAGGAAAGAGATTCTGGATGGGCCATAAAAGAATTTAAATATTTTGGCATTACATTGATGGAGCATTCCTGTAAGAGATATATTCCAGCACCTCCTACTATTAAGGCTAAGAATGCTTTAATTAATGTTAAAAACAATGATAATCATTGTTTTAAGTGTTTTATTGTTTTACTAGCTTCTATAGCTTATAAAAGCAATTTTTGTAAACATTTTCAAACCACAGAAAACGGAGGTTTGCTAGAGAACAATTACAATTCCCCATAAAATATATAAATGTTAAAATAATTTTTCAGGAATAGAGTTTCCTATTACGAAAAAGGGGATAAAAAAATTTGAAAAATTGAACCCCAACTTTAGTGTTAACGTCTACGAACTCGATTCTAAAGGAACACAAATTGTTGGGCCCGTAGTAAGAACCGATTTTAAGGGGAGACCATTACATATCAATTTGCTGGCAATTTCAAACAACAATTGATGCATTATGCCTATATAACATGTATGAGAACACTATGCTACTCACAGCATTCAAAATCTGCAACCCCTGCCTATTTTTGTGAAAACTGTTTACAGTTTACAACGTCAACAAATTCAACACATGATACCAAGGAATGCGGAAAAGTGGCAAAACCGAAACCCATAACAAAATTTAAAAATTTTTGTAGGAAACTGTCACCACTGGTAGATATATATGGAGACATTGAAGCGGTATTAAAAAAAGTTCACACAACACAAAATGATCCATAAATTCATCTACAACGACATCTCATTTAATGCGCTGTATCATTTAATGTGGTATATAAATATAACCCAAATCTTAATAGACAATGGACCAATGACGTTAAAAACAATATTACAATCTAAAGTGATTTAGTATTAATAAATATATTTTCTTTTTAAAGGAGATGATTGCACTAAAAGTTTTATCAGGCTCTCAAAGATACTACCAAGAGTTTATACCACAAATATTGGACCACCCAAACAAGGCCCCAAGATGAATGCGAACCGATCTCCTTTGACAACGACAATTGCTGTGCTTGTGAGTTACCGATACGGGATAACGCAGAAATGTTTTATGATCAATTTTCTGGTAGCCACAAAGGGTATATTCATAAAAACAGTAAAGTAGATTATAAGATAACGGAAACGTTTTTCCCAGTAGTTTTTCATAACCTTTCTAGATATGACATCCATTTATTAATTAAGGCATCAGGAAATAACATAAAACCTATTCCATGTAATAAGGAATTATTTGATGAAAAAGACTATTACAGGTTTTTAAATTCTAGTCTAGAAAAACTATCTAGTACATGGATGAATCTAATTTTAAACTTTTAAAAACTAAATTTTAAGGGAGAAATTTAATCAAATGAGACAAAAAGGGGTATTCCCAATTGAATATTTTTTTATTTCACTAAATGACCAACCTTGTTCTTTTGAGGCTTATTAATTTGCTCAAAAGGTTTGGTCATCATTTAATTGTAAGAGTATTAGGGATTATTTAAAGTTGTATTTAGAAAGTGATGTTATGATTTTAGCAGATGTTTTTGAGAATAAGCTTGACCCAGTTAGCTATGTTAAGAGCTTTAACTTAACGCTAACCGAATTAACTTTAATAAGCAATCCTGATATGTATAATTTTATTAAAAGATCTATACGAGGGGGATTGACTCAATGCACCCAAAGAATTTCAGCCGCGCGCCACAGCATTTCTATCACCACACACAGACTCCTCCGGTGTCTTTCTCTACTCTAGGATCGTGCAAGCAAAGAAACAGAATCACTAGTAGCTCCGGCGAGGGACGAAACATTTACCACAGCTAATGCGCTCGGGTTATACACTTCACCTTTAGATACCTAAGCAATATGTGCATATAAGCCTACGCGATCGTTTATGGCCAGACCCGACTGTGCCTTAGTCAGAACGACAACCAATACATTCTTCAGCTTTGTGAATTCACTCGCAGATTAGTTACGGAAACACACAACACTGTCTGGAAGTGCGCAAGCGATGCATAAATCTTCAGTGCAAATCGAATCAAAACAAAGGAAATAATGCGTACTCAAATTTCATCCATGTATTCTTGAAGGCCTTCAACGAGGATTGGACGCGGGTAAGTGTACCAAAAGAATGTATTCTAAATACGGTGAATCAATTTTAGCTTAATCCAAATATTAGTTCTGGACGTGTTATGCTTATACACCATCGATGATGCCGTTATCGCGCAGTCAGTTACGTTCATAGCGGTTCTTTCTTTTGTTTTGATTATCCATCCGTAATTCGGCTATAACCGTCTGCATAAATCTGCATTGTGTTTGCATTATTTTAAAAAGGAAAATGTTCTGTTGTAATAATTAATCTAATACATTTTTTTTGCTGTGTTTACGTACTGATCCAATATTGTGTATAAAATCCATCAACAAAACAAAAACAAAAATGTAATATTATTAAAGTTAATCATGTCATAAGTAAATAGATAACTAGTTAGAGACACAAAATGAATTTAATTGAGAAATAAGAGAAAAGAAAATCATAATGAAGCTGAACATTAACTGTACCGCAATTAATTGTTTGGCCTAGCTCCGACTTAATAAATCATTTGTATAACAATGCCTAATTGAACATTATGAGTGAGTAGCTGATTTACTTCGCGACCTGGGAATGTAAATATTTGATCAATTACAATTTGGGTTCTTTAATAATCCGTTCAAGGTTAAAGACATGGTAGGGTGGGTAGCGAATTCGTGTGAGTCAATCAACAGCTAAGACTTCACGCATATTATCTGGTTTCTGAAAAGTTCTACTTTTATTCAATGATTTGAGTCAATTCGCCTAGTTGTTGCTTTGTTTGGTTTACCCGTGCAGGTAACCGCTTGAGTATTTCAACCATGATCGTGTGGTTATTTAGTTTCAGAAAGGGACTCTAAAAATTATTCTTAATGTAATGTTAGGCAGAAGGGTCAGCAAAAACCCCCCCCAATTCCCGGAAGAGCTAGAGATGACATGGGTCCCGCTCCGCTGTACACTCAGCTGTCTAATTTAGTTTCTATGGACTAAAAATAAACTCTTATTTTCAGTGTATATAACCATTACAGATAGTAACAGACCTATTAACTTTTTAGTTTACATAGATGATAATAATTTATATGGATGGGCTATGAGTCAACCTCTTCCTATATCATAAGTTTTGGCGCCCAAACGTGTGGGGCAATTTATTGTTTTCTTTAATTTACAAAGGAGATAATATATTTAGTCCCAAGTTGCTAGTGAAAAATAATAAAAATCTAAAATAACACAAAGTCTTTTGCGTTCTGGTTTCTAGGATATCGAATGGGTTAGCGTGAGCTGATTTATATCGACCAGAGAGAAGGTTAGGGAATTTGTTTAAATATGTTAACAACATCTAATTGCATTGATGGACATCTCAAAATAACGTTGCTGAAACAACGGAGAGCCATAAGATTCACTAGACATTTAAGCTCGGTTGCGTTTCGATGAAATTAGTTAGATTTTGCTACAGCACCCAAGGTCAATATATTTAATACTCATCTGCATATCGCAGGTTTAAGACAGTGGATCAACACGACCGATGGTAGGCAATATTAGGACAGGGAACTGTAGTAGATACAACTGTTGTCATCATAATTTTTATGGGAATAGTTGTGTTTAGCAGGTATTCATTTTGCAGTCTCGCGATTAGCTGGAATACAAGAAGTATACGTATATGAGCATTGTCCGTTAACCCCGATTGGCAAAACGTTGAACTAATGCTAGCATTTCTACTTATAGATAGATTCAATAGCCAGAATATTTTAATTAAATGCAATAGTAATAAACAAAACCAAAAACCAAAACATAAAGAAGAAATTCGAAACCAGGTAAAACAAAGATCAAATTTTTATATTCCAAAAAAGGTCAAAGCAAAGAGAAAATAAATTTATAGATAAAAATACAAAGGTTAAACTTAAAAATGCCAATTCGACATTCTCCAGAAAGAAGCTTAGCGCCAGCTACTAATCAAAATGTGTGCTTAATTTGGGAAAAGGCAATGACTGATACGCCGCCATGCGTGATGACTAATTGCAAGCATGTATTTCATAAAACTAGTATTGCCAACAGGTTTCATCCGGATAGGGAGAATGTATGCCCCTCCTGTCTGGAAAAGGTTGTGGTAAAAGATTTGAAAGTGGTGGTAGGAAATTTCTCCCCGGAGAAGAACGAAGACCAAAGTCAAGGACAGAATCGACGTCTAATTACTAGATCAGTGAATCGGCTACTTGAATTAGGAGCATCACCACGAGAGACCGAATTGGAACAACAGGAACGGCAACAGAACGTTGGTCAAGGAATTATTACTGGCACAAGTAATAGAGGTACTCGGGGTAACACTAATAATTTGGATAGAGGTTGTTATGTGCGAAGAAGTGGAAGACGAGGAAGACCCCCACGTCAATACCATCGGAGCGAAGACAATTTAAATGACGATAATTGGTCGCAGCCAGATATTGAGTTGATAGTTAGGGAAACGGTGATGAGAATGATGAATTCGGTATCCATTAGAAACGTGTTGAGTGGACAGGAAAGTCAACAGCAGGGAAGACCGGCTTCTGATGACCAAAGTCCGAGGTCCCAACAGATATCATCCCACCTCGCTACCAATAAAGTAGCCGATATCATTCAGAAATGGGGTGTGCGTTTTGAAGGTACTTCTGAGGTGTTGTCGGTAGAAGAATTTTTATACCGAATGCAAGTTTTGACTCGAGAACATCTCAATGGTGATTTTGTAGCACTCAGCAGAAACATTCATCAGTTGTTGGTGGGAAAAGCCAGTTCTTGGTTTTGGCGATTCCATAAACGAGTAGACAACTTTGACTGGGAACAGTTTTGCTTCGCCCTACGTGCTCAATATAAAGAAAGTCGATCGTTCACGGAGCTGCGCAAAACAAATTCGTGCACGTAAACAGAAACCTGGCGAGTCATTTGACTCATTTTACGAATCCATTTGAAAGCTAATGGACAAACTATCTGTTCAATTCGAGGAAAGGGAACTAATTGAACTAGTGCAAGGAAATTTGCTTACTGATATGAAAGATAGATTACTCTTTGAGGAAATACATTCCATCGGACAGTTGCGTCGATTAGTACAAAAGATAGAACATTTTTTGCAAGATGCGGGAAAATCATTTCGTTTTTCGGGAAAGCCCAAGGAGTCCGCATTTCGTGTGTATGAAGTAGACGAGTATCCACTGACAGAAACCGAAAGCGAAGAGCAGGAAAAGGACATCTCAGCGTTGCAACGAATACCTTTAAAGATCATTTGTTGGAATTGCGATACAGCCGGCCATGTATGGGAAGACTGTTTAGCAGAACGTCGCGTGTTTTGCTACGGATGCGGAAAACCGCAAGTATACAAGCCAAATTGCCTAAACTGTAAGAATCGTTCGGAAAACCGCAAGGCGGGGGCATCCACCAACCAAAGGGTGTCCCAAGTGTAGACAATAAGCAGATTGATTATTCAGATAATATTAAAGAATTAGAAAATTTGAACGCTGAATTAAAAGATCTTCAGCCCGAGATTTTATTGAGTTCAGAAAAAAAAGGAAGAATCCAGTGAAGTTCAAAAAGCGTTTCGGCCATATGAAGAACTCGTATTTTTTTATGAAAAGAAAAAGCACAAAAGAGGAATACAGTACGCTTGAAAAATTATTATGTTAATTTAAGAAATAAGCAAAAGAAGGTAGTAGCTACCATTTTTCAGAATAGGTCGGATAGAAGAAGTTATGCAAGTGTTTCCTTTCTGAGTTTTACAGAATGGGGATTGCTGGACACCGGAGCAAATATTAGCTGTATAGGATCAGACTTAGCTATGCAGGATTTTAGTAGTTTTTCAGGATTTAAAACCATAGTATCACAAGTTAAAACAGCTGATGCTAAGCCGCATCAGGTCTCCGGAATTTTAAAAGTCACCATGACGTATAAGGAGAAATCACAAGATATTGAACTATATGTGATTCCGACCATTGCGCAGAGACTTATCTTAGGAATCGATTTTTGGAGAATTTTCGAATTGGCACCCAAAATAATAGGATGCATAGAAAAGTCGCAAGTAGAGAGTTCGCAGGTCGAAGATTCCTACCCACTAAATGAGACTCAGCGGCAACAATTAGAAGCGGTAATGTAATTGTTTCCTATTTTTGCGAAACAGGGCCTAGGTCGCACATCCCTAATAAGGCATCACATAGACGTCGGGAAAGCCACTCCAGTTAAGCAGAGACACTATCCCGTTAGTCCAGCTGTCGAAAAGGTCCTGTACGCTGAAATAGATCGTATGTTAGAGCTTGGGGTAATAGAGCCATCAACAAGTCCTTGGAGTTCACCAATTCGTATGGTAATTAAGCCGAATAAAGTCCGCCTTTGTTTGGATGCTAGAAAATTAAATGAAGCAACTAAAAAAGACGCATATCCATTGCAGAGCATAGAAGGTATTTTCTCCAGGTTGTCTAAAGCCAATATTATTAGTAAATTGGATCTAAAGGATGCCTATTGGCAGATTCAATTAACTGAAGAAGCCACTTACGGCTTTCACCGTGCCTGGACGCGCATTATATCAATTTGTTGTAATGCCTTTCGGCTTATGCAATGCACCATCCACAATGTGCCGTCTCATGCAAGATTTGATTCCTCCAGATCTACGGCATTGTGTGTTTGGATACTTAGACGATCTATGCGTGGTCACGGAGGATTTCTAATCCCATTTCGCAGATCAGTTTCGAAAGGCCAATCTAACGTTAAACATAAGCAAAAGCCATTTCTGTTTTACTAAAGTCAATTATCTGGGTTATATAATTGGAGAAGGAGGTATTACCACGGATCCGGCCAAGATATCATGTATTTTAAACTGGCCATCACCTCGAAATATAAAACAAGTTAGAGGACTTTTATGAGTTTGTGGCTGGTAACGCCGTTTTATTTCGAATTTTGCTGAGTTGACGTTTCCCATAACTGAACTTTTAACAAAAAGCAAGCCCTTTAAGTGGTCACCGGAAGCGCAGAAAGCCATGGATGCACTAAAAGCCAAACTTACCTCTGCCCCGGTATTACATAATCCTGACTTCACGAAGAAATTCTTTCTCCATTGCGATGCAATTATCAGAATCGGGAGAGGAAAGTCCAATTGCCTTTATGTCCAAGAAGCTTTCTAAAGCACAGAGAAATTATAGTGTCACGGAACGTGAATTGTTGTCCGTAATACTGTCCATTGAAAAATTTCGTTGCTATCTTGTGTTAGAATTCGAGGTAATCACTGATCATTCAAGCTTGATTTGGCTCATGAGACAGCAAAATGTTACAGGTCGACTATCACGATGGATATTTAGGGATTTAAATTCTCCACAACTCATCGTAAAGGAAAGGATAATATCGTTCCGGATGCATTGTCTCGGATGTGCGATAATCAAATCGAGAGCATAGAAATCGTTGGTCCAGAAATCGATCTCGAATCGCCTTCTTTTAATGATGCTGAATATGTAGAGCTTAGAATGAGGGGTGGAAGCAAATGTTGATAAATTTCCAGACTTACGAGTGCATGGAAAATTTGTTTACATTAGGACAGAGCATCCCTCAGGAAATACCGAGCTGGAAGCCAGTAGCTGGAAACTCTGGGTTCCCGAAAAACTTCGAGCAGTTGCAATTTGGCAGGCACATGATAGTGTTGTTTCTGCGCATGGAGGTATTCAAAAAACGATCGAGCGGCTACGACGAAATCTTTTCTGGCCAGGGTTGTCCAAAGAAGTTCGAAACTATATCAATGCGTGTGAAATGTGTAAGCAAACCAAAGCTCCCAACCAAATTTTGAGACCGCCTATGGGTGAGCAAAGTGTTTCTCTAAGACCATTTCAACGTCTGTACATTGACCTTCTTGGCCCGTATCCACGCAGTAAGAGAGGATATACCGGATTATTGATTGTTTTGGACCATTTTAGCCGATATCACTGGCTCTGCCCATTGAAGAAGGGTACGACCGCAGTAATTAACAATTTTCTATGTGAGCGAATTTTTTGTGAATTTGGGGTACCGGAAACTATAATCAGTGACAACGGGTCACAATTTAAAGCTAAGGAATTTGAAGCAATGCTGACAAAATGGGGTATTCGGCATATTTACACAGCACTTTATTCTCCACAGAGTAATGCGGCAGAACGAGTTAATCGCTCCCTAATAGCAGCAATACGTTCATACCTCCGTCAAGATCAGACCGACTGGGATCTACATTTAACAAGCATTTCTTAAGCGCTTCGCTCAACATTACATCAGTCCATAGGTTGTTCTCCATATAAAGCACTATTCGGATTTAACATGGTTAATCATGGATCGGATTATAGCTTGTTAAAGAAATTATCACTACTAGAAGAATCCACTCGGCTAGAAAAAGTCGACCAATTAGCTTTATTACGCGAGGAAATTAAGAGAAATAGTCGTAAAGCCTACGAAACCAATGTTAAGCAATACAATCTCCGATCGAGACCAGTTACATAAGGTCAGGAAGTTTTCAAACGCAAATATAACCTTAGTAACTTTAGTCAAAATTATAACAAAAGTTAGCTCATTCATTTTCTAAGTGCAGAATAAAGAAAAAATTGGGTAATGCATTTACTTATTAGAGACGTTGACAGGAAAAGAAATCGGAACTTATCACGCCAAAGATATACGATCATAATTCCAGCTAATCATGTCTCCGATTACTCGACAGATTATCTGTGGTTGTAATGGTTGCCTTCACCAAATTAAATGTCTAGCTTAAAAAAATTTGTTTTGTTTACGCGCCTTACGATATTCACAACTACTCTGCGGCCCTGTTCGATAACCTTGAGTATTTTGAGTATATCGAGTATCGAAAAAAAATGAGATCAGCTGTTGGTGCAGTATCGAATTGCATCCACGTTTCCCAGAAAAAAATTTCGGCCACAACCTTTTCTTTTCCGTTTGCAACGTGAAGATAACCAGACGTACCAAGTGGCCAGATCCTCAATTAAGCCCACATGATTAGTTAAACCTATTAAAATCAAGTGCATCCTATACCTCCGCATTCCAGTTAACTAATTAACATTTGCAATCATTTCAATTGGAATCGACATGGTAAATATAACGGCAGACGCCGCATAAAAAGAAAAATAAGGAACCACCAGCTTTAATTCCGTTCCGTCTAGGTTGCACTGGCTCCCAACTAATCGTGCCTTCTCAAACGGACAGGTTACGTTGAAATACCAACAAGTCTTGGGGAACGGGCCCCAAAAATTGCATCAGTTCGCCCTAACCTCAAACCGGCATAAGCGTCCGGTTTGACCATCAAATCCGGTCCTCTGCCACTTCTGTGCCGATCAGCCGCGCGCCACAGCATTTCTATCACCACACGCAGACTCCCCCGGTGTCTTTCTCTACTCTAGGATCGTGCAAGCAAAGAAACAGAATCACTAGTAGCTCCGGCGAGGGACGAAACATTTACCACAGCTAATGCGCTCGGGTTATACACTTCACCTTTAGATACCTAAGCAATATGTGCATATAAGCCTACGCGATCGTTTATGGCCAGACCCGACTGTGCTTTAGTCAGAACGACAACCAATACATTCTTCAGCTTTGTGAATTCACTCGCAGATTAGTTACGGAAACACACAACACTGTCTGGAAGTGCGCAAGCGATGCATAAATCTTTCAGTGCAAATCGAATCAAAACAAAGGAAATAATGCGTACTCAAATTTCAGGAACTAATTATTTGCATTAAGTTAAATAAAACTTCCTCCCCATACACTAAAGCACGGGACTAATCAACTCGTCATCCATGTATTCTTGAAGGCCGTCAACGAGGATTGGACGCGGGTAAGTGTACCAAAAGAATGTATTCTAAATACGGTGAATCAATTTTAGCTTAATCCAAATATTAGTTCTGGACGTGTTATGCTTATACACCATCGATGATGCCGTTATCGCGCAGTCAGTTACGTTCATAGCGGTTCTTTCTTTTGTTTTGATTATCCATCCGTAATTCGGCTATAACCGTCTGCATAAATCTGCATTGTGTTTGCATTATTTTAAAAAGGAAAATGTTTTGTTGTAATAATTAATCTAATACATTTTTTTTTGCATATATATATATACAATTTCTACGTTTTTTCAGCTGTGTTTACGTACTTATCCAATATTGTGTATAAAATCCATCAACAAAAACAAAAACAAAAATGTAATATTATTAAAGTTAATCATGTCATAAGTAAATAGATAACTAGTTAATGAATTTAATTGAGAAATAAGAGAAAAGAAAATCATAATGAAGCTGAACATTAACTGTACCGCAATTAATTGTTTGGCCTAGCTCCGACTTAATAAATCATTTGTATAACAATGCCTAAATTGAACATTATGAGTGAGTAGCTGATTTACTTCGCGACCTGGGAATGTAAATATTTGATCAATTACAATTTGGGTTCTTTAATAATCCGTTCAAGGTTAAAGACATGGTAGGGTGGGTAGCGAATTCGTGTGAGTCAATCAACAGCTAAGACTTCACGCATATTATCTGGTTTCTGAAAAGTTCTACTTTTATTCAATGATTTGAGTCAATTCGCCTAGTTGTTGCTTTGTTTGGTTTACCCGTGTAGGTAACCGCTTGAGTATTTCAACCATGATCGTGTGGTTATTTAGTTTCAGAAAGGGACTATAAAAATTATTCTTAATGTAATGTTAGGCAGAAGGGTCAGCAAAAAACCCCCCCAATTCCCGGAAGAGCTAGAGATAACATGGGTCCCGCTCCGCTGTACACTCAGCTGTCTAATTTAGTTTCTATGAACTAAAAATAAACTCTTATTTTCAGTGTATATAAACCATTACAGATAGTAACAGACCTATTAACTTTTTAGTTTACATAGATGATAATAATTTATATGGATGGGCTATGAGTCAACCTCTTCCTATATCAGAATTCAAATTTTTGAACAATCTGGAAATTAATCAATTCGAAATTAAAAATATATCAACAGAAGAGGATTACGGATTTATTTTAGTAGTACACCTTGAATACCCTACTGAAACTCATGATGCTCATAATTTGCTGCCTTTTTGTCCTTAAAGTAAAATACCTCCAGACTCCCAAATATCAAAATTAATTGCAGACTTTTGTAATAAAGGTAATTATATTATTCATTTAAAATATCTGCAATTTGTATTCAGCATGGGCTTAAAATAAAAAAAATTCACAGAAGGGGATTACGGATTTGTTTTTGTCCTGGAAGTAAATACCCCCAGACTCCAAAATATCAAAATTAATTGCAGACTTATGTAATAAAGGTAATTATATTATTCATTTAAAATATCTGCAACTTTGTATTCAACCTGGGCTTAAAATAAAAAAAAATTCACAGAATACTAAAATTTAGACAATCTTGTTGGTTAAAACCCTATATAGATTTAAATACAAAACATAGAAAATTAGCTAAATACGGAAAAACTATGGAAAACGTGGAAAAGAGACGAGATATAGCTCTAGTTTCCCATTACCATTCCAAAAAGAACTCTCCTGGACTTAGACAACGAATAGCGAGTTACAATTTACACAGTGTAGAACTTTTTGGGCCAAATTAGCTGCAATAGAAGCCACAAAATGTCGCATACGTTATGATAAACCCATATATAGAAGCCACAAAATGTCGCATACGTTATGATAAACCCATATATATTTGTTCAAGTGTTTTAGAACTTTCTAAATGGTTAATGTATGATTATTTCTACAATTTTCTCTCGATTAAGTATCCTTCATCAAAAGTTATTTATATGGATACTTAATCCCTTATATTGTCATCGCAAGAAGATTTTTATACATTAATCAAAAAAAATCTGAATCGGTTTGATACTTCAAACTTTAAACTAAATAATATCTATAATATACCTCAAGCTAATAATAAAGAATTGGGTTGAATGAAGGATGAAAATGCAGGGTTGCAGAGATTGTTAACAAAATAAGTCTTAATTATAAAGATGATAAAGGTTTATATTACCCGATAATATACATGCGCTAGCTTACGGTCATTTTAAAATTATAAATATTTTAGGTGAGAATTAAGATTAATCAAAATGTATTTAAAATATATTAATGTATGCATTGTAAATTTGAAATATATATATAAAAAAATATAAATAAATAAATCTGTATAAATAAATTATTATTTAAAAGAAATCATTTTGTGTATGTGTTTTTATTCCATCTTATTCTTTCAGTATATTTTGTTTATTGATCCATGAAGCGTGACTTTCATTAAAACCAAACCACTTAACTTTGAGTTGATTCTTTCGTTTCATTAAAATTTTTAGGCATTAGGGTATTTTACTCGTTGAAGTTCCGGTTCATAAAATGATCCATTAAAAGGTTCACTCTTATAATTCTCCAAGCCATAGGTTACAGGATAAGTTGCCTTAACCTTTATTATTTTGAATACCTCAGCCGTAAAATTGGGTTCGTACCCTTTCATAAATAGACCCTTATATTTACTTATTCGAATGTAATCCCCCACTGAAAATTTATGTGGTGGAAATATCTTGGGCATATTTTAAACTGATTTTAATCTTTGATTTTGTGTATCCATATATATTTTCCCTACATACTAAACATTTTCCACATTTTATTTTTTAATGTTCTATTAAATCGTTCACATATAGAACGAAAAAAAAATAAAGAAATGAGGTAAACAGCAAGTTTTTAATGAAATTCATAAACAAGTTCGAAAAAACTTTACCCGTCGTAAAACTTTACACCTAATAAAAATAAAGAAATGAGTAAACAGCAAGTTGTTAATGAAATTCATAAACAAGTTCGAAAAAACTTTACCCGTCGTAAATTTGTACAAAAAGGGATAAATGATACCTGGCAAATTGGTTTAGTTGAAATGATTCCTTTTAGTAAAGAAAATGGTGGATATAAGTATTTACTTACTGTTATTGATACGTTCTCAAAATACTCTTATGCCATCGCAGTTAAGCCAAAGTCTGCACAGGATGTAGTGGAAGCAATGAAAACTATACTTAAAACCGCTAAAACTACGCCAAAAAATATTCAATCAGATCAAGGAAAAGAATTTTTTAATTCTACATTTGGAAATTTGATGAAAGAAAAACAAATAAATCATTATCATACCTACACACATATAAAGGCTTCTATATGTGAACGATTTAATAAAACAATAAAAAATAAAATGTGGAAAAAGTTTAGTATGCAGGGAAAATATATATGGATTCACAAAATCAAAGGTCTTGTGTATGAATATAATAAATCATACCACAGAACCATTAAAATGAATCCAGTGGATGTAGGCACTGAAAATGAAGAATTCATATTAAAATCAATTTATAATAAGCCCAAGATATTCCCACAATATAAATTTTCAGTGGGGGATTACGTTCGAATAAGTAAATATAAGGGTGTATTTATGAAAGGGTACGAACCCATTTTTACGGCTGAGGATAATCTTCTCTTTAACTTTAAAATTTTATCAAGTCAACGAGCAACAAAACGGATTGTGTTGTCAACAATTGCGAAATTTTATGATCCGTTTGGCTTAATAGCACCCATTTTTACAAAATCCAAAATTTTTTTGCAAACGCTATGGAACACTAACATGGATTCGGAAGACACACTGCCAGAGCCCCTTCTTTCGTCATGGGAGAGTTGAACTCTCAGTTGTCGATCGTCCAGAACCTAAAATTTTCACGATTCGTAATGCAATCGCAGGCTTCCGTCGAGATGCACGGATTCTGTGATGCTAGCGCAGCAACTTATGGCGCATGCTTATACTTGCGGTCGGAGGCCAATCGAAACGCTGAAGCCCATCTACTCTGCGCCAAGTCTAGAGTAGCTCCCTTAAAAGCTTTAACCATACCAAGATTAGAATTTTCAGCAGCTTTTTGAACAATCTGGAAATTAATCAATTCGAAATTAAAAATATATCAACAGAAGAGGATTACGGATTTATGTTAGTAGTACACCTTGAATACCCTACTGAAATTCATGATGCTCATAATTTGCTGCCTTTTTGTCCTTAAAGTAAAATACCTCCAGACTCCCAAATATCAAAATTAATTGCAGACTTATGTAATAAAGGTAATTATATTATTCTTTTAAAATATATGCAACTTTGTATTCAGCATGGGCTTAAAATAAAAAAATTCACAGAAGGGGATTACGGATTTGTTTTTGTCCTGGAAGTAAAATACCCCCAGACTCCAAAATATCAAAATTAATTGCAGACTTATGTAATAAAGATAATTATATTATTCATTTAAAATATCTGCAACTTTGTATTCAACCTGGGCTTAAAATAAACAAAATTCACAGAATACTAAAATTTAGACAATCTTGTTGGTTAAAACCCTATATAGATTTAAATACAAAACATAGAAAATTAGCTAAATACGGAAAAAACTATGGAAAACGTCGAAAAGAGACGAGATATAGCTCTAGTTTCCCATTACCATTCCAAAAAGAACTCTCCTGGATTTAGACAACGAATAGCGAGTTACAATTTTCACAGTGTAGCACTTTTTGGGCCAAATTAGCTGCAATAGAAGCCACAAAATGTCGCATACGTTATGATAAACCCATATATAGAAGCCACAAAATGTCGCATACGTTATGATAAACCCATATATATTGGTTCAAGTGTTTTAGAACTTTCTAAATGGTTAATGTATGATTATTTCTACAATTTTCTCTCGATTAAGTATCCTTCATCAAAAGTTATTTATATGGATACTTAATCCCTTATATTGTCATCGCAAGAAGATTTTTATACATTTGAAAAATTTAATACTCTTTTGTATTAACAACGCGAAAACTTTGTGAACGCAGTAGTTCGAGACGATTTTAATTTGCGAAAAATTGTGAAACTATGTCGAAAGCGCGACGAAAAGGAGTGGCTACGATGATGTTCGATGGATCACTACCAATTATATTTCAATAATTTCTCTTAGAACCTAACTTATGCTACGGTGGCGAGAGACGGGGCGAATTCGCAAGAGCGAACAGACGAAAGCTTTATTGGCTCCCGCTCTCGCCCTACAACTAGTGATTTAAATACAAGCGCTGAGTGCGCAAACACCGCCCCCTCTGAAGGGACGACGTCCTTCAGCCCAGAACGGGCAACAGGGCCAGTCGGTGGACAGCTCGCCGATATTCGCCGTCCTGCGTTCTGACGTCCGCCACGCGAACCTTGCTATCGGCGCCGGCGTGCACCGCTACCACTCGTCCGATCCTCCACTGCTGGGGCGGAAGATTGTCTACTGCGACGACGCCGAGCGCTCCCACGACGAGGTTGGGCTCCCCCTGGTGCCACTTGGACCGCTGCTGGAGGCTGGAGATGTACTCCCGGGACCATCGCTGCCAGAACCTGTGCCTGAGAGACGAGACACCTCGCCATCGTCGCAAGCAGGTCAGGCTGATCTGGTCCGGGAGCGCCGCTGATGGTGGGGCCAGAAGAGGGCCGCCGATGAGCAGATGCCCGGGGGTCAGGGCCTCGCCGTCGTTCGGGTCGCTGCTTAGAGCGCCGAGGGGCCTGGAGTTGAGCACGGCCTCCACGCTGGTGAGCAGAGTTCCGAGCTCCTCCGCGGTCAAGAGGTCTTGGCCTACCGTCCGAAGGAACAGGTGCTTTGCAGACTTCACACCTGCCTCCCATAGTCCGCCGAAGTGCGGTGCTCTGGGCGGTATGAACGCAAACTCGCATCCTTTTTTTGATGCGAATGTTTCGATACCGCCCCCCTGCTCCTCCAGACGGGCTCGGAACTCTCTCATGTGGCGATCTGCGCCGACGAAATTGGTGGCGTTGTCGCACCACACCTTCTCCGGAATCCCGCGACGACTCACGAACCTTTGAAATGCCAACAAGAACGCATCAGTGGTTAGGTCAGACACTAATTCTACGTGTCACGTACGACTTGTACGGTGGCTTACCACGGATACGATATGTTGTGCTGAAGGGACCACAAAAATTAACGCCACAAATATTGAACGGGCGGAGAGCTCGAAGTCTATCTGCTGGCAAGTGTCCCATATTTTGCGTCATGAGTTGCGGCTTACAGCGAAAGCAGCGCATGCATGACCGATCTGACGAACTGTGAGCTTTAAGACAGCAACAACGGGAATTTGGCTTCGTACGGGATAGGAGCATTCAATTACCGACCCCCAACTCGTAGCAATGTCGAGGAGCACCAATCTAGTTTCCTGAACAAAAGGGTTTAACTTTTGAATATTCGTTGCTACCGGTTTTTTTTTCCGAATTTTACTTATGTCGTCCCTGAATTCGTGAAATTGGATAGCTTCGATAATTTTATCAGAAGCGAAATCCAGTTCTCTTGGCGAAATAATTTTTTCAAAGGGCTTCGACACCTTTCTGCACCTTTGAATAAGACGAAAAACCCACACGAAAACTCTCAGAAGCTTCAGGTGCGACGAAAAGGACTCTATTTTCTGAAGCACATAATTTGGCTCTGGGCTGACTACGAGAGCTATTGCCGATTTGCGTAGCTCCATCGACATTACATCAGCAGTTCGAAATGTTTATTTACACTCCAATTATTTTCTGAGTCTAGCAAGAACGAAGGCCCACCGAACCAAATGGACGTTGTGAGCTCCTCTACTTCACATCCTCGGGACACTATGTCTGCTGGGTTGACTTTCGTGGGAACGTGTCTCCAAATTGCTTTCTCCGACCACTCCTGAATTTCTGCAACCCGGTTCGAAACAAAAACCGACAACGACGAGGGATGGGTTTTAATCCAGTGTAAAGTGATCTCGGAGTCTGTCCACAGGAAAACATTCTCAATGGGAGAATTTAGCAATGGCCTGACACGATTATAGAGATCTGCTAAAAGGTGAGCTGCACACAGCTCAAGGCGAGGCAAAGCTTTCGTCTTGAGGGGAGCTACTTTCGATTTGGCGGTCAATAAAGACACTTTCAAGCCTTCAGCAGTTTGAGTCCGAACGTAGATGCACGCTCCATACGCTCGCATGGAAGCGTCAGCGAAACCATGTATTTGAATCGGAACTTGTGGATCTGTGTTGACAAATCGCGATACCTTAATTTTAGGCTGCTGCAGAAGCGTCGCTTTAAACGTCTCCCACGACGTGAGCAACTGCATCGGTAGCGACTCGTCCCAATCTAATTTTCGAAGCCACAGTTTCTGCAACAACATCTTTGCCTTTGTGACCAAAGGACACAAGAGGCCAAGTGGGTCGAAAAGTCGAGCAGTCACCGACAAAATTATCGTTTTGTCGCGCGAAGATCCAGGAAAGAGTCATCCAACCGAAATTGAAAGTAATCTTTAACCGGTTACCAAACCATGCCAAGGGTCTTGGTTACGTCTGAATCTGCCATAAGTGGCATTACAGCGCTATCAGATGCGGATAACTCTGGGCAGTTTGAAAACCACTTTGCCAATTCAAAGCCTTCCTCTTGCAAGACCTGAGAAACTTCGTCTCGAAGGCTTTACAGGTCCTCAACGCATCCGGCGCCAGTCAACAATTCGTCAACATAAAAAGCATTCTGAATAACCTTTGCGGCTTTTGGATTAGTTGCTTGCGCCATCTCTCCTTGCCGCATTAAACACCGAAACGCCAAAAAGTGTGCTGGCGAAGTTCCATATGTAACGGTGTTTAAATAAATATATAACATAAATCTAAGAACTAAAAAAATGTTTCCTTAAAACTCCAATTATATGCATAACGACTTATGAACTAAATAATGATTCCCAGACGCATAGATACTTATTATTATAAATAAACGTGAGGTTTGTAACTTATGCAAATCAGAGATCAGAAAATTGGCCCTTCCTTTTGAAAAGACCCGTGAAACCCAAAATATTCGTTATAAATGTGTTATTGACTATTGTTTTTTATTGCCCAACGTAAATTTTCGACATTCATTCAAAATTCATTTCTATTAGAGTAAAAAGCTGCCAAGTGGGCAACCTAAAACCAAAAGGTTAGATTTTAATGGAATTTTTTGAGTTTTTTGGCTTAAAACAAAAAAAAACTTTTGGGCCGGTTTTGAAGTTTAAAAAAAAAAAAATAGCACTTACTTAAAATAACTTTGATTGGTAGAATATATCTTGATGATTTATACAGCAATTAATGACTTAAACAAAAAATATATTTTCTTTAATGTCTTTTTTGAAAGTGTTTTAGGCCAGCTACAGATTTCTAATTTTTCAAAAAAAGTAAACATTGATTCTTAAAAAAAAAAAGTTTTACCTTTAACAAAGATTTGAGAAACACGTGTTATTCGGTGCGCGCACACAGATTTCCTATACAAAAGTTGTGCAAGTAGAATGACGGAGCGGACGGCAGCACTCTGCAACAGTCAGAAGCAGTACGCCCCGCCATCTTGCGTTTTTTTTTTTATAAGTTGGTTTTGTTGTCAGAATGTGGTATTTACAAAGATTAGGAGAGAGGTAATAGAGATAAAGTAGGGTTAATAGATATAGATGTGAGTTGGTTTGTTCCTTATAACCCTGCGGTACTACCTGGTGGCTTTGCTTCGCAGGATCAGGGTTTGCTCTGTGGCGTTGTAGTAGGGTCCGTAGAGACCATTTAATTATTTTTTCCGACAAATTGAGTTAATTAAAGGAGAAGAGTATAAAACAGAAGTAACGAATTATTTGCACAAATTAAAAATTAAAATTATTTATAAGAAAATGACTGAAACATTAGAAAAAGAAATAATTAAAGAATATGTACTTGTTTGTATTTCAAAAAGCTTATGTGGAAATAAAAAATGCAAGTCACTTGACGAAATAAGTAAGATATACGTCAAAGCTTAAAGACATACTGAAATATGCAGACATTTGAGCTTATTCCAGAAATTCAAAATATAGTAGAGAAATTTGTCATGGATTTTTATCATGTATCGACGTATATTCAAAATTTGCTACCATAATAGAAGTCACAAGTAGGGATTGGTTAGAAGCTAAAAGAGCTATCATGAAAGTATTTAACGAAATGGAAAAACCACAGGAAATCAAAGCAGGTAAAGATTCAGTATTTATTTGTGTAGCTTTGCGCAATTGGTTAAATTCAGAAAGAGGACAAATTCATATATCAACAAGTAAAAACGGTGAATCAGACGTGGAAAGATTTCATAAAATGGTTAATGAGAAATTTAGAATTATAGGAAGTGAACCAGACATTAAAAATAGGTATACCAAATTTGAATTAATTTTGTACGTTTGTAAAACAACATATTTACTTATGCAGGAACTCCTGATTATGACAGACAAGAAAAAAAATAAATAGAATTGAAAAATTAAATGAAAAACGTCATGATTATGAATAGATACGAAATATAGACAAGCACCTTTAGTAAAGGAACCTTAAGAAAAATAGACGAAAAACATTTTGAAGAAAGATTAATCATTAGAAATCGAAATTCAAAAAGGAGAAGAAAATTAATAAAAGTAAATATGATGATAATTCCAGGCAAGCAGAAGAAAATCAACGTACTCAACAACAACTTAATGAAAAAAAGGCCATTTGGGCCATTAAGGCCCAAAATGGATATCTTGTATTTAAAACAGGATCAATAGATATCCCGATTAATTATGAATGTCACTATCTAATTGTAAACATAACAAAAACTGAACAAACCTGCGAAAGTCTTTTAAAAGAAGCTAATGAATTTAGTGACATAATACAAATCCGATATCTAGTAGAATAAATAAATCAGTGGAATTACTTTAAGATAGGTTTATTCAATATTATAGGATCAGTTTATAAATACCTATTCGAAGCATTAGACAAAGATGATAAAGATGAGATGGAAGAAAAAATTAATACTTTGCTCAGAACAGAATGCAAATATACCAAAACATATAAAAATTTCCAAATTAATTTTGTTGAACCAAATATTTTATTGACCTGGAATATCCCTAAAACATTATTGAAAATTTAATACTGTTTTGTATTAACGACGCGAAAACTTGTGACTGCAGTAGTTTGACGATGTTAAATTGCGAATTTCTGAAAACTATTTCGAAAGCGCGACGAAAAGGAGTGGCTACGATTACGTTCGATTGATCACTGACTATTATATTTCAATAACTTCTGTTAGAACCTAACTTATGCTACGGTGGCGAGAGACGGGGCGAATTCGCAAGAGCGAACGGACGAAAGCTTTATTGGCTCCCGCTCTCGCCCTACAAATAGTGATTTAAATACAAGCGCCAAGTGCGCAAACACCGCCCCCTCTGAAGGGACGACGTCCTTCAGCCCAGAACGGGCAACAGGGCCAGTCGGTGGACAGCTCGCCGATATTCCCCGTCCTGCGTCCTAACGTCCGCCACGCGAACCTTGCTATCGGCGCCGGCGTGCACCGCTACCACTTGTCTTCTGCGACGACGACGAGCGCTCCCACGACGAGGTTGGGCTCCCCCATCGCTGCCAAAACCTGTGCCTGAGAGACGAGACACCTCGCCACCGTCGCAAGCAGGTCAGGCTGATCTGGTCCGGGAGCGCCGCTGATGATGGGGCCAGAAGAGGGCCGCCGATGAGATGACCCGGGGGTCAGGGCCTCGCCGTCGTTCGGGTCGCTGCTTAGAGCGCCGAGGGGCCTGGAGTTGAGTACGGCCTCCACGCTGGTGAGCAGAGTTCCGAGCTCCTCCGAAGGAACAGATGCTTTGCAGACTTCACAGCTGCCTCCCATAGTCCGTCGAAGTGCATCCTTTTTTTGATGCGAATGCTTCGATACCGCCCCCCTGCTCCTCCAGACGGGCTCGGAACTCTCTCAAGTGGCGATCTGCGCCGACGAATTTGGTGGCGTTGTCGCACCACACCTTCTCCGGAAGCCCGCGACGACTCACGAACCTTTGAAATGCCAACAAGAACGCATCAGTGGTTAGGTCAGACACTAATTCTACGTGTCACGTACGACTTGTACGGTGGCTTACCACGGATACGATATGTTGTGCTGAAGGGACCACAAAAATTAACGCCACAAATATTGAACGGGCGGAGAGCTCGAAGTCTATCTGCTGGCAAGTTTCCCATATTTTGCGTCATGAGTTGCGGCTTACAGCGAAAGCAGCGCATGCATGACCGAACTGTTCGTCGGCAGACTTATTGAGCATTAACTAGCCAGATTTTCTCGCGCAGACGACTTACGAGATCTCGAGGGCTAGCGTGACAGTTCGTAACGTGCAGGTATGACACATAGGATCTGACGAACTGTGAGCTTTTAGACAGCAACAACGGGAATTTGGCTTCGTACGGGATAGGAGCATTCAATAACCGACCCTTAACTCGTAGCAATGTCGAGGTGCACCAATCTAATTTCCTGAACAAAAGGGTTTAACTTTTGAATATTTGTTGCTACCGGTTTATTTATCCGAATTTTACTTATGTCGTCCCTGAATTCGTGAAATTGGATAGCTTCGATAATTTTATCAAAAGCGAAATCCAGTTCTTTTGGCGAAATAATTTTTTCAAAGGGCTTCGACACCTTTCTGCACCTTTGAATAAAACAAAAAACCCACACGAAAACTCTCAGAACCTTCAGGTGCGACGAAAAGGACTCTATTTTCTGAAGCACATAATTTGGCTCTGGGCTGACTACGAGAGCTATTGCCGATTTGCGTAGCTCCATCGACATTACATCAGCCGGCAGTTCGAAAGGCCAATTATTTTCTGAGTCTAGCAAGAACGAAGGCCCACCGAACCAAATGGACGTTGTAAGCTCCTCTACTTCACATCCTCGGGACACTATGTCTGCTGGGTTGACTTTGGTGGGAACGTATCTCCAAATTGCTTTCTCCGACCACTCCTGAATTTCTGCAACCCGGTTTGAAACAAAAACCGACAACGACAAGGGATGGGTTTTAATCCAGTGTAAAGTGATCTCGGAGTCTGTCCACAGGAAAACATTCTCAATGGGAGAATTTAGCAATGGCCTGACACGATTATAGAGATCTGCTAAAAGGTAAGCTGCACACAGCTCAAGGCGAGGCAAAGTTTTCGTCTTGAGGGGAGCTACTTTCGATTTGGCGGTCAATAAAGACACTTTCAAACCTTCAGCAGTTTGAGTCCGAACGTAGATGCACGCTCCATACGCTCGGAAGCGTCAGCGAAACCATGTATTTGAATCGGAACTTGTGGATCTGTGTTGACAAATCGCGATACCTTAATTTTAGGCTGCTGCAGAAGCGTCGCTTTAAACGTCTCCCACGACGTGAGCAACTGCAGCGACTCGTCCCAATCTAATTTTCGAAGCCACAGTTTCTGCAACAACATCTTTGTCTTTGTGACCAAAGGACACAAGAGCCCAAGTGGGTCGAAAAGTCGAGCAGTCACCGACAAAATATTTCGTTTTGTCGCGCGAATATCCAGGAAAGAGTCATCCAACCGAAATTGAAAGTAATCTTTAGCCGGTTACCAAACCACGCCAAGGGTCTTGGTTACGTCTGAGTCTGCCATAAGTGGCATTACAGCGCTATCAGATGCGGATAACTCTGGGCAGTTTGAAAACCACTTTGCCAATTCAAAGCCTTCCTCTTGCAAGACCTAAGAAACTTCGTTTCGAAGGCTTTGCAGGTCCTTAACGCATCCGGCGCCAGTCAACAAATCGTCAACATAAAAAGCATTCTGAATAACCTTTGCGGCTTTTGGATTAGTTGCTTGCGCCATCTCTCCTTGCCGCATTAAACACAGAAACGCCAAAAAGTGTGCTGGCGAAGTTCCATATGTAACGGTGTTTAACTTAAAGATTTTCAGGGACTCAGAAGGATGAGCTGGAAGTTACGATCAGCTTCCACCATCACTTGGCGATACATCTTTTTTACGTCGGCCGCAAGGGCAAACTTATGCAATCTAAACCGAAGCAGAGTCGAGTACAGCTCCTCTTGAATAGTTGGGCCTACCATCAAGATGTCATTCAACGCTACCTGCGTTGAGGTACGGCTTGATGCATCGAAAACTACTCTCAACTTGGTTGAAGTACTTTGTGGCCGTAGAACGCATTGGTGCGGAATGAAATAGTGCGGAGTATTCGGAATTTCGTTATTGGTGGAGGACATGTGGCCCATTGAAATATATTCCTCCATGAATTCAAGTTACATCTTCTTCAGCAAAGGGTCCTTTGACAATTTCTTTTCTAGCGACAAAAATCTACGCTTCGCAACTTCGTATGACGAACCAAGAGTATTTGGGTCAGATTTAAACGGCAAACGAACCGAAAATCTACCGGACGACAATCTTTGAGTATTTTTCTCAAAGTGTTGTTGACAGAGTTGTTGCTCAGGAGTATGGACTTTTGCCTTGAGCGGCAAGACCTCTACAGACCAAAATTTCTGTATGGTTGTGTCAATTGACTCCAACGCTTCCTCCTGGCAGCTGAGATGTACCATTTTTTCAGCGTTTTTATTATTTTCAGAGGCACACCTCCCTGACACTATCCAGCCGAGAACTGTCTTTTGTAAGATGGGGAATTCATCTTATCTGGCCATTAGATAAAAGTTCAAAGAATGTTTTAGCGAAGCATATCTATATTTTAAGGCTTGAAGAAGAATGGATCTGCCAACTGAATATTTTCAGGCTCCCTCACCCCGCGGGTGTTCACCGCTTGATCCGGATGATAACCAGAACTATTTTTCATAATCCAAAAATCGGACGACAACTGGCTGTTCCCTACTCGCGACTTTACAATCGTGTGTATTTTTTTTGTGGCTTGGCCATTAGTTACACCAATGCCTCGCAAGCTCATGCACACGTCCTCTCTTGTAATTTTGAGCCTCTGAGCGAGCTCATCGGTTACAAAGTTTATTTGTGAACCAGAGTCGAGCAACGCTCGAGCTAATACAAACTCGCCGCTTTTGGTTTGGACGCTCACAACAGCAGTTGTAAGAATGACTCGATCCGATGCATTCGCATGCAAAAAATGCGACGTGGATGGAGACTGCTGCATGAGCGTGGGCTGAGAAGGGGGTGGCAACGCGAGATTTGTGTTTGGGGAATACATGTGTAGCAAAGTGTGATGTGAGGAATTGCACACTCTACATCTGTTCGATTTGCATTATTTGACCGTGTGACCCTTTCTTATGCAGTTAATGCATAAGGGTGCTATTTTAGCGAAATCGAATCTTTGCTGAACTGTTATGGCTGCGAGGGAAGCGCAGTTTCCATTGCATGCATTGAACAGAGTCGTTCCTGGCAGCAACAAACGAAAAACTCCTATTTCCATTCTTCTTAGGGTTAGATTGGGTCTGTTGAGGGCCGCCTCACATTCGCTCCAAAGTGGAAGCGAAGTATAATCTAACTGTTCCTCCCATTTTCTTTTAGTTCCTGCATCGACCTTGCTCATTACCAGATGTATTAAAAAAGCATTAGTAATGCGTCTATCATCCCCAATAGACAGCAAGGAGTCATACAAGGCTGTGACCGTGTCGATGAGGGTTCTCAAGGCTTTGGGATAATTTTCCGCATTGACTTGAAAGCCCCTAACTGTTCCTAAAGCGTCTCCAGCTAAACACGAAATTAAATGATTGAATTTTTCAATATCGTGTAAAGTGTCATCTTTGTCAACGAAAGTAAGGAAAGGGCTTGTAAAATTTTTAAATTCTGAGTGTTTTCCCCTAAAAGTTGGGAGAGCAACGCAAGTAAATCATAATTTTAATGTTTTCAAGAATGTTTAATTTTTGCAATAGCTGCAAGGGTATACGAACTTTGGCTTGCCGAAGTTTGCTTCCTTTCTAGTCCAAAAATGAAATCAAAATTTTACAAATCTTTTACAACAATGTGAACTTTGTTAAACAATATACGCCAATCCCCGAATACCCAGGACATACTCTTCAAATTGATGTTTATTCCACAAAAAAAATTTAGTTTTTAGAGCATTAGACAAATGTTCTAAGTTAGCGCAGGGCAGATTTATAAAATCGAAATCGATAGAACATGTAAAGCACGCTCTTCACAAATGGGTAGTCATTAACAACAAAAAATCGTTGAATTCCGCCTCCATTACTTTAATAATAAAAGTCTGCACTGCTCCCCCATATAAAAGCTCGGTAAATCGAAAAATAGAACGATTTCTTTCTACACTTTCAGTGTAGAATTTACTACAGGTTCCATGGTTTGTTAGATCGAGCCATTATTGAATACAATTTTGCAATACACTCAGTTGCAAACAAAGATATTATCGATAATATCGATAAGCTAAAACTCAAACCTATAATCTCCAGGTCAAGAAGAAATTAACACTCCGATTTAAAAAAGAAATAGTTAAAGGAGATAACAATACAACGATAACAACGATTTCAGGGTTACCTGTTCACAAAAGCATTATTTAAAATTGTTAGGTGTAAGAGATTCCTATGTACGTATTTTTATAAAATTCATCATAGCTAATACGCTTATAAATCAAATTTAGATGTTGTTAAGAATATTTAATTTTTCTAATAGCTGCAACGGTATATAAACTCCGGCTTGCCGAAGTTTCCTTTTTTTCTTGTTATTTCTTTTTCCTCTCCCGGTTTGAGAGTAGGTCATTTCGTCAATTGCTTTATTTGAGAAGTTTTGCAATGGAATTTTACTCTGTTATTGAATAATATTTATTTAAGCTTACCAATTTCATTGATTGCAGCCTTTCCAGTCTCTGCAGCCTAAGTTTTATAGCAGCCATGCCCGAAAGAAAAAGTTGCTTAATGTAATTAAAAACACCTCCAACGAAATTTCCGATTCCTTGTCCTTCTTGAACTTTTCTTGGTGATACATAATGACTTCCAATGTGGCTCAATCATCCACCACACTGATTTGCGTAATATTCATAATAGGATTTCACCATGATGACTATTTTCGTTCTGAACAAATAGTATTTGTGTATGCTTTATTTTTAGTATAGACCGCCTTCTTCTTCTAAAGTGAAGAGTAAAGAAAATCGGAACTGTAGAGGTTTCAAATGGAACCTTACAATTATTTGAATCGGTAATTAGTATTGATATTTCATTTGGAGACCACATATCGAATGGATAATATTCATAACTTTAAAATTCTATATATTTTTCTTGTCCATTATAGTGTTTACCTTAGCCTTTACCTTCGACCCTGACAGGCCACGCCTGTTGGGGTCGTCCAATCCTCCGGGCTGTCCTAGGGCTGGAAGAGCGTCCTGCTTCTTCAGCTGTCTGATAGATTTTGGCCTATCAGACGCGAGAGGTGGGCATGCTGGCAGGCTAGCTCCTGCTGGCACACCACGCTCTCTGGCTGGGAATGACTGCGGCGCAGGTCTTCTCGCCTGAGCTGCTGGTGGAGTCCTAGGCGGGTGCGCTGCCTCCTGGGGTCTGTCGCCGTCGAGGGATCTGTCCTCGAAGTGTCTTGCGACACCGTTGCCGGGATATCCTGCGGGATTTTTAAATTCTTAATCTTCTTCATGGGGTCCCACGAGGTGCGGAGAAGGATACAGTCCGCCCGGGCAGAGATCCGCCGTACCCGGGTAAAACGTAGTTATGACAGACGGTCGCCACTTGCCTGAACCCTCCGTTTGCGACTGGGCTATTTGTTAACTCCGGCCCCAGCCAGGCTGACTATCGACACGGGTCGACTGACACCTTAGTCCGGCACCGTGGTGAGATGTGGGGGGATAGGATGGAGGTAGGTAATTGTGAGGGAGGGGGTGTGTAAGACTACGGTGTTAAGACAGCCAAACAAGGGTCTTGTCGGTATACCTCCATCGGTATGACCGCTGTTTGTCCGGGGTTGCTTATTTGCTTGCGCCTATTTGCAACTAACCTTCCCAGAAGGTCGTTCGCTATCCGCAACCTGCGACCCGCCTGGTGGCCTCAGCTAAGCCTCCCTTCGAACCATCCCACTAGTTCTTGAAGAGAGGCATCAGACCAATTTAGATAGTAAGTTTAAGGGCCCATTCTTAGTGTCAGAGCTACTTAAAGGGGACCGCTATGTTTTAAAATCACTGACTAATAAACGAAATTATAGATACGCGCACGAGACTTTAAGAAAGATTCCCAAAGAGTTTGATGTGTGTTATGAGAGAAATGAAAACGATGATAGCTTATTGATTATAGCTTATTGGAGTATTCCAATGAAGCAAGCGACGTTGAAAGCGACGTCGTTAATCGGAGGATTCTAACTAAGATGTGGCATTGATGGACTTCAATGCGAAATTCTATACAATCCTACACTTAGATCAACTCTAGCCACTAGGTTGTCGTAGGTACATGTGAGGCGCCTAATTAGTTGTGGAGAACATGAGTGGTGTGCTTGTTGTAGATGTTAATAAAATCTTTGGGAATCGATTCCTAGTAAGGGCTTTTCACAAATGAATAGTCTAATTAACTAGTAACCATTAGAAAAAGTAACGACGAGCGACATATTAATACGTTTTCTTAATTTTATGATCGTTTCAGATTGAGCGGTATCTTCTCTTTACTCTTATTATTTTCTTTAAAAATGTGTAACACACGAGGACGTGTGCATATCAGGATAGCGGTGCACGCCGGCGCCGATAGGAAGGTTCGCGTGGCGGACGTCAGGATGCAAGAGGGGGAGTATCGGCGAGCAGTCCACCGACTGGCCCTGTTGTCCGTTCTGGGCTGAAGGACGTCGTCCCTGCAGAGGGGGCGGTGTTTGAGCACTAGGTGCTTGTATTTGAAATCACTTGTTGTAGGGCGAGACCGGGAGCCAATAAAGCTTTCGTCGTTTCGCTCTTGCGAATTCGCTCCGTCTCTCCATGAGGCAATAGTTTATCTCGGGTGGGAAAAGACATCAGACAAGATGTATGAGTTCTACTGAATAATCATCTGTAAATTGACAAAACCACACTCAGGTAAATTACCAATTGAACTACACTTTATACAAAACCACACTCAGGTAAATTACCAATTGAACTACACCCTATATTATTTACATAGATATAACAGAAAAATTAAGTGGAAAAAGGGATCTGAAAATTTAATACTATTTTGTATTAACAACGCGAAAACTTATGAACGCAGTAGTTCGAGACGATTTTAATACAAAATAGTATTAAATTTTCATGGTGACCCCGACGTGATCAGCAGTAGATTTCGCGAGTTTTAATATTTTTTTCGGTGAAAAACTATAAACAATAACAACAAAAACCAATTTATTCGTGTCGGTTCGGCCAATAAATTAAATTCAATAATTTCGTCGCTGGAAATTTTCTGCCGTTCTTGAAGTTGCGCCTGACGTTTCGGCAAATTTAATTGCTCAATTTGCTGCTGCCGCCAAATGGAAGTCAAAAAGGAAGTTGCAATTATAAAGTCGGCCATCCAGGTATAGAGTGCCAAAAGTTGAAAGTTAATCTGTGGCGTTTTGTCAATTGTGTTTTGGCCCATCTTTCAACTTTTTGCATTCGTGTAAAAATCGGTAGATAGTGATCCATCGAACGTCATCGTAGCCACTCCTTTTCGTCGCGCTTTCGACATAGTTTTCACAAGTTTCGCAATTAAAATCGTCTCGAACTACTGCGTTCACAAGTTTTCGCGTTTTTAATACAAATAGTTTTAAATTTTCAGGATCAAAAGAAGTATATTATAGTCCAGATTGACGCCTTTACTAAATATTACCAGTGGAAGTTGTGTCGAAGCAGTGAAATCGTTAATATAATGTTATAATTTAAGTCAGAAGTTTGCAACGCAGTGAGGGATGCATTTCCGACGCACTTTATAAAGTACATATTCTTGATCAGCATCACTGGGAGAGTCTCTCATTTTTAAGGATTTTCTGCATGAAACTTTCCCAAAAGTTGTCTTTCTATTGCAGGTAGTACTTAAGTCGGCACAATCCGAAAAACAAATAAAAAAAATATATATATTTGCCAGCAAACAACCAAGTAGAACGAGTGTTGAGCACCCTGAAAGGTATGCTGACTGCCGTAGAAAGTAGTCAGAGTACTTGGCAGGACGCTTTAGGCGAGATACGATTGGCCATAAACTGTACTGTTAATCTTATTATGAAAGCAAGCCCTCTAGAACTATTAATTGGAAAAGACCTTTTAATATGTTGCCTCTCTGCGAAGATACTGAGTGGTGTGCTTGTTGTAGATGTTATTAAAATCTTTGAGAATAGATTCCTAGTAAAGGCTCTTCGCTAATGAATAATCTAGTTAACTGGTAACTAATAGAAAAAGTAACGACGAGCGACGTATTAATACGTTTTATTATTTTTATAATCGTTTTAGATTGGGCGGTACCTTCTAATTACTCTTATTATTTTCTTTGAAAAATTGTAACACACGAGGACGTGTGAATATCAGGATGGCCGTGTCGGAACTTAAGTTTTGTTTTCGAGGTATTTCGCTATTAAAATAAGAATTATTATGAAAGCTGATTTACTTGGAATTACATTTTTACTTAGAATTAAAGCTTATGTTATGATTGACACTCGTTGCTTTTTATTCCTCCCTCCACATTCCTTTCTATATATGATTTTCTGGAGGTCTTTTATATGCAGTCTCGGTGTGACATGGTGCTAGTAAAAGAGTCGGCCATATGGTATTTGGCAAAGTATTATATGTAATCAAGAGGATGTTGGCTAATTTGGGCTGTATAAAATGGAGTTCTGATTGATAGATCAGACAATCTCGATCGAGGTGACAAATGTCACAGCCGAGAATGCGCACGGCTCGCAACGCCGCTGTGCTCAAGACTTGAGCTGTGTGGAGCTGGCCGAGATGGCCGAAACTATCCTTCCTGGCATGCCGATGCTCACCTCGAAACTACAATGCTGGACCGACTCCACACAACCCAGCTGATTAGGCCAGTCGCGTTGCCCCTCCAAGAGCTGGTTGACAACCCCCTTTGGTGGCATGGACCCATTTGGTTGCAACATGAATGTTGCTTATGAACGCCGCTGCCAGAAGCAAAAGCGTCTTGTGTCCGCGTCAAGTTCAATTCTCTCCTTGAACCCCTTTATGGATCAAGAAGAGCTAATAAGGGCATGCGGCCGTGTATCGGACTCCGAAAGTTTGCGTTATAATGAACGACATCCGATTATCCAGATGATGAAATATTTGCGAGTCTTCTTTTCCCGTCCATTTACGTACATGGATATGGACTACGCCGGGTCCAGTGTGAAGCTGGAGAGTGTTCGTGTGGGTTTTACGTTTTATTCAAAGGTGCAGAAAGGTGTCGAAGCCCTTTGAAAAAAGTATTTCGCCAAGAGAACTGGATTGCGCTTTTGAGAAAATTGTCGAAGTTATCCAATTTCACGAATTCAGGGACGTCATAAGTAAAATTCGGAAAAATAAACCGGTAGCAACGAATATTCAAAAGTTAAACCTCTTTCTTCAGGAAAATAAATTAGTTTGGTGCTCCTCGACATTGCTACGAGTTGGGGGTCGGTTATTGAATGCTCCTATCCCGTACGAAGCCAAATTCCCGTTGTTGCTGTCTGAAGCTTCTGAGAGTTTTCGTGTGGGTTTTTCGTCTTATTCAAAGGTGCAGAAAGGTGTCGAAGCCCTTTGAAAAAATTATTTCGCCAAGAGAACTGGATTTCGCTTCTGATAAAATTATCGAAGCTATCCAATTTCACGAATTCAGGGACGACATAAGTAAAATTCGGAAAAATAAACCGGTAGCAACGAATATTCAAAAGTTAAACCCTTTTGTTCAGGAAATTAGATTGGTGCTCCTCGACATTGCTACGAGTTGGGGGTCGGTTATTGAATGCTCCTATCCCGTACGAAGCCAAATTCCCGTTGTTGCTGTCTTAAAGCTCACAGTTCGTCAGATCGGTCATGCATGCGCTGCTTTCGCTGTAAGCCGCAACTCATGACGCAAAATATGGGAAACTTGCCAGCAGATAGACTTTGAGCTCTCCGCCCGTTCAATATTTGTGGCGTTGATTTTTTGATCCCTTCGTATCCGTGGTAAGCCACTGTATCCGTGGTAAGCCACTGTACAAGTCGTATGTGGCCTTGTTCGTCTGTTTTGCGTCCAAAGCGGATCACCTAGAATTACATGTTTGACCTAACCACTGATGCGTTCTTGTTGGCATTTCAAAGGTTCGCCACATGAGAGAGTTCCGAGCCCGTCTGGAGGAGCAGGGCACCTACTCCGGAGTCGATGCCATGCTGACACGGCCAAATCAAGCATTCACGAGTCTTGAGGAGATAACTGACTAAATGCTGAAAGTTGAGGGTTCCTAGAATCCTACCAAAGACTTTAAAGTATTTGAGGAAAAGAACTTGCATGCCCTAACCTTATTCGAACGACCTTTAGCCAAGCTCTGTACCTCGAGCGGATCGCATCATGGACACATTGCTGCAACAACAAAGTATGTTCGTTCAGCGGCTTTCTGATTTCGGAACATCTTCGTTGGCCTCGTTGGCGTTCGCCGCCTGCCGCAGTTTCTTTGCCGGAAAATTCATTGCCGAAAATCCACATTAAATCCTTTGGCGGAGACTTCAAGGCTGCTTTTAAGCACATTTACGAAAGCTCCGTCCACAACAAGATCCACCTAAGAAATATTCAAAAGTTTCTCTACCTTAATTCGTTTATAGTGGGTGAAGGGCCAATCTTCTCAGTTACATGTCCATTACGGAATCAGCTTATGATTCGGCATTGGAACGCCTCAATGAACGCTACATATCGTGAACTTCTTTCTGGACACTTTCATGGGACTGGCTGACGCCCCCAACGGCGAGGTGTCTAGTCTACGCAAACTGACTGATTGCGAAAATGAGATCATTCGTGGGCTACAGACTACAGACCGTTACAGACTTCTTTAAGTTCCTGGATGATCTCTGCGAGGATTTTGAGCTAAACCAAGCTACATCGGCTATCAAACTCGAATCTGGCACACACGGACATGCCTGCCAAAGCAAGCGCGCAATGCGGTAAGTATGGCTCCGCTTAGCATCAGTTGTATAGTTTTTTGAGCACTGAACGCCGGCGCTCCTTTGTGAAAGAAAAGTTTGTCTACATTCTGGCAAATGTCAAAAGAAACATTCGCGCAAGCATTGCGATGGCCGTCATCATTCGCTCTACATCCTGAAAACATGGTCTGCGTGGACTCCAATTATCCGACACTTCTTTTAACACATCTTCAAAAGTAGACATTTTACTGGGCACAGAACAAATTTGGTATGTTCTGTCAGGTGAGAAAAAATATGACTCCGATGGAAATATTACTACCATCAACTACATTTTTTGATGGATAATTACGTTGCAATGCCACACCCAACACGTTCATAACTACTGTTGACATATGTGGCGACGTGATACGTAAGCTAGGGCAAGAAGAAGGAAATGTATCATCCAAAATGTTTTACATGCCACACCACCCAGTTCAAGGAAAAAAGCTGTGCTTGGTAGGTGACGGGTCATTTGAAGACGTTAACGGCGACGCAACGCAATTTCTTTCATGTATGCCTGCGTTTTCGAATGCCAGGTTTGGGGGTTCAACGGACCGCAACTTTCAAAGGTATGGAACTAGTTGAGCTCCGTCCCTTGCTGTCAGAGTACTGGAACAATAATGAAAAATCTGCTGGTGGACTTCTTCATCAACGATGTCATCACCGGCGCTGAAACTGAAGACGAATTACTCAACCGCCGTGAAGAACTTATCGAGCTGATGTCCAAGGCTAAGCTCGAGCTTAGCAAATAGGTGTTGAACAGCAGCCGCATCAGTCACACCAAGACGAGACCAATTACCAGTGCGGTTAAGGTTTTAGGAATTCAATGGAATCCCCAAAGCGACGTCCTATCCTACAAAGATTCTTTTTACGCAGCCAGATAGTACTAAAAGGCAGGTATTATCTGATATTTCACGAATATTTGATCCTCTAGGTATTCTGGCGTCAGTCCAAGATTTCTGGCTTCTTGACTTGGACTGGGATTCAAACATCCACCGATGCTGTCTGAGTGGTGGCAGTCACATCACGTTACGGATACAACGAATCAAACGCTGTTGTATACAGTCGTGTGAGCAATGCAGACGGCACATGTTTGGTGTCTCTTATGGCAACCAAAACAAGCGTTACGCCACTAAAGCAACAATATTTTCAACGTCTGGAACTCTGTGATCCTGTTTGTAGTGCCGCGCAGCGCATGGCATTACGTTGGTTTAAAAAATAACCCCGCCGACTGCGTATCGAGGGGTATGCTAGCATCCAATCTCATGAGCTACAAGCTGTGGTGAAAAAGTCTACATTGGCTATTTCGCAACGATCTTATGCATAAGTGGCAGCAATCCGAACAACATTTTGGACACGCCCAAAATGGGCGAATCGAGGCTGAAGCGTCCCCGATTGAACCTCCTGGTACGTACGTACGTTTAACGTGGGAAGAATGCAGACACCAATTCCATCAAACATCACATTCACGTTTGAGGAAAAAGCGAGGCCCTGATTTGTTGTCGTAGACAGGCCCAACGTAGCTTCTTATCCGATCTACACTTTTTGCAAAAGGGAAAACCTGTGGCAAATTCATCAACACTTCGAACCCTCCACCTATGGTTGCTTCTGTTGGTGGGCGCCTGTTAAACTCGCTACTACAGGAGCAAGTCAAGCATCCAACTGCCGAAGCATTATTGCATTTCCTTGCTTATTGTGGAGTACAAGCACAGGAAACATCTCCATCCATGTGTGGCAGAACTTTTCGTTATCGTTCGCGAACAATATTGGATAGTTGGCTTGCCACAAATGTTTTTGTCAGCGCCACAAAAAATATGATCAATTCATGGCGGACTTGCCAGCTGTTCGGGTAAGTCAAGCGTTTCCATTTGAAAACATTGGGTGCAATAATGCTGGTAAAGGAAAAGGAATACATCTGTTGGCTAAAGATCTCAGCACGGAGCCATTTCTCACTGATCTTCGTTGTTTTATCTCGCGGCGGCGTTGGACGTTATCTTGTCGCAGCAGCACAATATCAACTGTTCGTTAGTAAAGCTTCCCAGAAGGCGATCTTTGACACGTTGCAGTTAACCAAATGGATTACTGGCAAAATGTTCAGGCAATGCTACAAGGCTTCTAGAAGTGATGGCATCAGGAGTAGTTAATTGGAATGTGGAGAGGCAAAACGTTGCTACTGGGGACATGGCGATCATCAAGGATTCAAACACACCCCGACGCATGGATTCTGGCGCGCATAATCGAGATCTATTCAGGCAAGGACGGTCTGGTACTCGCCGTCAAGCTGGGAAATGCATCAGGAGAACTTGTCAGACCGATTTCAAAAATTGCCATTCTGCCTAATTCAGAAACTTAGACATAGATATATATCGCCTTCTCTGTTTTTTAACATTGATCTTTTATACAAAAAATAATTATTATTTTGCAATTATTTAATCAAAATGTTTCTTCCTTAAACCTGAACCCATTTTAAAATAAATCACCAAAAAAAATTTTAAGAGGAAATTTTTGTCTAAGCAGCGTTAACTTCTCCAAACTGAGAAAAAATGCCGTTTGTGTTTCTTAATAACTTTCGAAAGCAGAAAAATTTTTTGTGTACCAAAAGTTGAGAAATCTCAAGGGCTAAAAGCGTAAAAAAAAACAAAAATCAACTCTACGAATTTTTAAAAATTTGCAAAAAAAAAATTCAAATTAAATAATTATTAAACTATTTGATTTAGACCAATTTGACTATACCTTTTTAATGGCATATATCTTGTCTGTACTTTTACTACTTTAGAAGTTAAATAAATAAGTGTTAAAAATATTAATGTGTTACTTTTACCGACCTTTTTTCTGAACCAATTAATTTTCCATAAGTCTTGGTATGTAATCCTTTTAATTGGTGTTTTACTCAAGCAGTTTTTCTACGGCTAGTTTAGTAGTCTCCTATGCTCAAGCTCTAACTAACTAATAACCATTTCTTTGTATCGCCACTTAGGAAATAAGGTTAGTTAAATTAGAATTTGCTTGAAAATTACTGCTTCTAATTCTTAGGTTAGTGTGCATATATTTATAGGTATACACGTTACTCGTAGTGTATAAGGGTATATTGTATTCGTTGAAAAGTACTTAACAGGTAGAAGAAATTGTTTCTGACCCTATAAATATATATACTTGATCAGGATAATAGCCGAGTCGATCTAGCCATGTCCGGCTGTCTGCACTATAACAGCTAGATGTTTGGGATTTGACATGCTGTTTCTAATAGTTCTAACGAAGCGCAAGTCAAAACAGAGACACGCCCACTTTAACGACCACAAATCGGAAAAGTCTGTCATTGTGAGACATGTGAGAGCCTACTTATTGTAAGTATGTGTGTTTCGGTCAAATTTATCGTTAGACGCACACATTAAAAACAAATTTTAAAAATAAGCTATGATTTTAGAAGCTAGTGAGTTATAAGTCCTCTGCCGCCGCTCAGACGCTGCTCCGGCAAAACACTATTCTACGCTTATTAGATAGGGAGGAGGTGTTCGCTGATGTAGAGAGACCGAACGCCAGAATTGTTAGCGGGTGGTGGTGGTGCTTTTAGCTTTTAGCGTTGACAGTGCGGCTCGACAGATGGCGCCACCTAGACCCCGATTGTTTTGTGAGGGAGTATTTATTTTGAAATTTCGTTAGCTGAGTAACAAGTATCTAAAATCGGGAAACTCGACTTTCGTATTATTATTTTTTTAAATTATTTTAATATTGCTTGTTTGGATTACAATAATCTTATTCTAAATTTCAATTTAAACAATAAGCACTTTGACATCATCCGGTGAGTCGTATCCATTTTGCTTTGATTCTGGAGCAGAGTGCTCCCTTGTAAAATAACCGGTATCCCAACAGCTGTCCGGCACAAAAACCAATAATGTTGTTAGCTTAAGAGGTACAGGAAATAATACGGTAACTAGTACGTTACAAATATTATCCAATGTCATGATTAGCGAGTACACGCTTGAAGTTATTCTGTATGTTGTTCAAGATAGTTATATTAATTGGCCGCGAAATTCTAAGTCAGGGTTATGGCGTATCAATAATGATTGATAAAATTAAACTGTTTAAAACTGTATCTATAAATACCTGTTCTGCTTTGATTAATTAATCCAAATAAGACGGTCCATATTCGGCCTTTCAGACTGATTATCGAGGAAAAAGAAATAGTGAGAAAAGGAACAAAAGAATTACTACAAGCTAATATCATCCGTCCTAGTTCTTCTCCATTTGCTAGTCCAATGCTTCTGGTAAAAAAGAAAGACGGATCTGACCGACTCTGTGTAGATTACCGCGAGTTAAATTCGAAAACGGTGGCAGAAAAGTATCCCTTGCCTCTTATTAACGATCAGATTGCTTGATCAGGTGGGGTAAATAATTTTAACGTGTTTTAACAATTCGGCAAGCCGAAGTCTACAAACTCTTGCAGCGGCGAATGTTTATACCTTTATGGAAGCCGCCACTCTGATGGCCAAGTAGAAATCAATGACGACAGAACTAATAGACTTGTCGGTTGTTCTAGCGCATACCGCCCAAAAATAAACTCTAGATGGCAACGTACAGTCTTTACAACGGATACTAAACCATGAGCAGAGTTCCAGAACGAGTTGAAGGCACTCGCATTCGTCAATAATGGAAATTATATCGCTTCTGTGAATCCTGTGCTCGAAAAACCAACACGGATCCCATACAATTTCCAGCCGACCGATCGACGCTAAAAGGGGCACCATTACGTGCTTCCGGTGTGGGAATCCAGGACTCATCGCATCGGCTTGCCCTGGACTTGTATCTTCACAAAATCAAGGCAAATCAGAAGAAACGCGTATTACGCGTGTAACGGGTATCAATCGTATCAATTTTGCTTTGATACTGGAGTAGAGTGCTCCCTCGTAAAAGAATCGGTATCCCAACAGCTGTCCGGCACACGAACCAATAGTGTAGTTAGCTTAAGAGGTATAGGAAATAATACGGTAACTAGTACGTTACAAATATTATCCAATGTCATGATTAGCGAGTACACGCTTGAAGTTATTCTGTATGTTGTTCAATATAGTTAAATTAATTATAGTATTATATATGACCGTGAAATTCTAAGTAATAGAATTGGCGTATCAATAACGATTAATAAATTTTTAACTGTTTGAAACTGTACCTGTTCTGCTTTGAGTAATATTTGTAATTTTTTACAATATCAATACTGGTTTGGATGGTGTAAATAAAAAACCTTGTTTCATATTCGATTAATTAATACAAAAAAGACGGTCCAAAGGCGGCTTTCGTCATTCAGTATCGGGGAAAAAGAAATAGTCAGAAATAGAATAAAAGAATTACAACAAGCTAATATCATTCGTCTTTGCTCTTCTCCAATTGCTAGTCCAATGCTTCTGGTAAAAAGGAAAGACGGATCTGACCGACTCTGTGTAGATTATCGCGAGTTAAATTCGAAAACGGTGGCAGAAAAGTATCCCTTGCCTCTTATTAACGATCAGATTGCTTGATTAGGTGGGGTAAAGGATTTCACGTGTTGGGATATGGCAAGCGGTTATCACCAGAATCCGATTCATACAAACTCAGTTAAGCGTACAGCATTCGTTACACCAGAGGGTCAATAACAATGCCTTTCGGACTTAAGAATGCTTAAGAATGTTTCAAAGGCCCGTAATTAAGGCGTTAGGTGAGCTGGCATATTCATATGTCATAGCTTATAGTGACGATATCTTAATAACCTCTAGTACACAAGAAAAAGCATTGGAAACTTCTGACTGAAATTACAATACCCTCTGCAAGGGTATAAAAATATATATTTGCCAGCCGTGCAAACGGCGAAGAAGAACGAGTATTGAGCACCCTGAAAGGTATGCTGACTGCCGTAGAAAGTAGTCAGCGTAATTGGCAGGACGCTTTAGGCGAGATGCGATTGGCCATAAACTGTACTATAAATCTAAATACTAAAGCAAGCCCTCTAGAACTATTATTTGGAAAAAAGCGAGACCTTTTAATATGTTGACCCTCTGGGAAGATACTGAATGGTGTGCTTGTTGTAGATGTTAATAAAATCTTTGGGAATAGATTCCTAGTAAAGGCTCTTCGCAATTGAACAATCCAGTTAACTGGTAACTTATCGGAAATGTAACGACGAGCGACGTATTAATACGTTTTATTATTTTTATGATCATTTGATTGGCCGGTACCTTCTAATTACTCCTATTAGTTTCTTTGAAAACTTGTAACACACGAGGAAGTGTGCATTTCAGGATGGCCTATTAGGATCTTTAGTTTTGTTTTCGTGGTATTACGTTATTAAAATAAGAATTTATATGAAATGTGATTTACTTGGAATTACATTTATTTAGAACTAAAGCTTATGTTATAATTGCCATTCGTTGCTTTTTATTCCTCCCTCCACATTCCTTTTATACCCTTGCAGAGGGTATTATAATTTCAGTCAGAAGTTTGCAACGCAGTGAAGGAGACGTTTCCGACCCTATAAAGTATATATATTCTTGATCAGCATCACTAGTAGAGTCGATCTAGCCATGTCCGTCTGTCCGTCCGTTTATATGCAAACTAGTCTCTCAGTTTTAAAGCTATCTGCATGAAACTTTCCCAAAAGTTGTCTTTCTATTGGAGGTAGTATTAAGTCGGAACGAGCCGGATCGGACGACTATAGCATATAGCTCCCATAGGAACAATCAGAAAAATAAATGAAAAAAATTATAACTTTGCTGTTTTTTAATTTTTTGTTTAGTTCTTCTAGATATAGTAATGGTTTAATATTTCAGAATTACGGTTTAAATTCATCAAAATCGGACGACTATAGCATATAGCTCCCATAGGAACAATCGGAAAAATAAATGAAAAAAAATTATAACTTTTCTGTTTTTTTAATTTTTTGTTTAGTTCTTCGACATATAGCAATGTTTAATTATTTCAGAATTATGGTATAAATTTTATCAAAATCGGACGTCTGCATATAGCTTCCATAGAAATAATAAAAATATATAAAATAACTATCTAATAATTGAGCTGCAAATCATCATAGTTTCAAAGTTTTTTTTTAGCACATACTCAAGTAAATCATAATTTAAATGTTTTCAAAAGTATTTAATTAATGCAAAAGCTGCAAGGGTGTATGAACTTCGGCTTGCCGAAGTTTGCTTTCCTTCTTGTTAACAATGGAATTAGTTTATATAATGTTACATTTGCGCTAGGTAACATAATTTTATATTCGTTTATAATCTTTGATTCTCATTTTTAAAGTGCATTGACTTAATTGTATTATGTTGTTTCCCTGTATCGTTTTGTTTAACATTTCGCAGTTTTGTTTAATTTGTGTTTTGCTTAAATTATGATGTAAGGTTCAACATATTTTATGAACTCACTCTCTGATATAAATGTGTGTTGACAGTGCGCTAATTGATTAGTAAGATTAAAATTTTTGGTCTAATGTATTTGTAAATAAACTTGGTGTGTTTTACTAATAAAAAACATTGTTTTTAACAGTTACATATTTTGTAGTTATCATTTATGTCAGTTTGTCGGCCTTTATCATCTGGGTTTTTTATAATTCTATAATTTTGGTTTCTTTAAATGAAGTTTGTATATGAACTAAAATAAAAGTGTCTAGCTACTTATCCAAGCTAAAGTTTTGATTGATAAAATTTTTCTTTGGCTATGTCATCCAACTCTTCATATTTTACTATTTTAGGATTGAATATTCCTATTCTTGATCATGTCAATTTTCTAATTTATGTAATATCTCTTTTTTATTGTCTTCTATATAAGTATTTATAAGCATCTCCTACAATATTAATGAATCCTTGTTTTTGTATTTGTGTAGAAATAATTCCATTGATTTCATGTTTTACTTGTTTTAGTGCATCTGGTACGTAAATAAACTTGTTTACGTATTTCATATAGTCCTGATATGTTTCTAATATTTTTGTTTGATTAATCTGTATCAAATGATGTTCAAAATTTAAAGGTATTTTTACAATCCCTGAGTTCAGAAGAAAATAACCGTTATTTGAAGTGATAGGGGTATTACTAATTTTTGAGCTGTTGTCGATGTTACTTTCGCCCAAATCATTATCATGATCATTTTCAAAATCAGAGTCAGTATTGTCAGCTTCCCTGAAATGATTGGAGAGACTTAACGCTTTAGCTTATTCAAATTTACTAATGTGCTTTATTATTTTATGTTCTTTATGTTTTTGCATATTTTTGCTTGGTTCCATATTATAAAGAATGATTTGAGCAGGGTTTTACCAGTGGCATAATGGGTGTTTGCGCACTTGGCGCTTTTATTTAAAGTCACTTGTTTTAGGGCGAGAGCGGGAGCCAATAAAGCTTTCGTCCTTTCGCTCTTGCGAATTTTCTCCGTCTCTCGCCACCTTAGCATAAGGTTCTAAGAGAAATTATTCGAATATTAATTTAGTGATCAATCGAGCTTCATCGTCTCCACTCCCTTTTCGACGTCGCATTTCGCACAAGTTTTTCACAAGTTATCGCAAATTAAATTATTTCGAGCCTACTGCAGTCACAAGTTTCGCGTTTCTTAATACAAAATAGTATTAAATTTTCAATGGGTTATTTCATGATTGTAAAAATACGTTGCTTTTCTACAATATATTCATTAATTTGTCTTCAGCATCTTAGAGTGTATTATGAATATCAGCTATACCCTTTTTACTACTAGTGATTTCAATATTGATATTTTCTTTCTGTAACCAGTTTTGTAATGATTTGGATACTAGCCAGGATCCTGATTCATTTTAATAGATTTCGGTTTACCTAACATACAAAAATTTTGAGTAATGCTTTTTACTTTCAATCCAGTCTGTGGTTTTGTTTCTATAATAGAAATGAATTTTGAACGAATGTCAATACATGTAAAAAATTTACAAAAAATAGTCAATTTATCACGAATATTTGTGTTTCAGGATTTTTTTCAAAAGGGAGTGTTTTGAATAAGCTTTTGAGCGTCTGGGAAATAATATTTAGTTTTAAAATCATCTCACGTCTTTTTGATGTATCGTCTTTTCATGTTTTTTGATATTATTTTGTGGAAGTCTGCATATGTGAGCAAGTTTGGAAGTATTACTAAAGTTTTTATTAATTTTTTACCAGTGTTTGGTTTAATTAAGTCCATATAAGCTCGTTGTAAGAAAGCAAAGTCTTCGTCATTATTAATGAACATAACAAAATTGTGTCCACATATACATTATATAACTATATCTGTTGCTAAACGGTCAGTCATATCACTGTAAATTATTTTGTTAATAGTTTTGTTAAGGCAGTGAGTAAGTTCGTTAGTGTCTTGATTTCCTTTTTCCGATATTAGTTGGTGATTAAAAACGTTAATTGGTCGTTCAGTTATCTGTATACAATTACCGTTGTCTTCTTGTGCACTATGCACTGTTGCTGCAGTAGTTTCTAATTCATCATATTTTAAGAAATGTCTTCAATTTTTTATCTTTAGTTTCTATTTTTGTAATTCTTGATAAAGCATCTGCTACGTGATTCTCTTTTCCTTTAATGTATTTTATTTCATAATCAAACTCTCTAAGTATTATTTTCCAACGTTGTAACTTGTCTTGGTCTTGTATGGTCTAAGCATATTTTAAAACTGCTTCCAAAAAGATAGGGGCGGATATATTTGACTGCCCATACAAATGCTAGTAATTCTTTTTCATGATCATTTAAAGTTCTACTTTTATCTGTAGTTAAATAATCTTGTTTTCAAAATCCGTTTATGTGAGAATTGGGTCGTTACTTATTAAAGTTTTTACCTTTTCAAACGCTTAGTTATAACTAAGATCTTAAACATTTATGTATGCTCCTTTCTTTAAACAAAGAGTCCGCAAAGCCCTAAAAATGATTTAATTTGTTTCTAAGAGTTTGGAATTTTAAAATCTTAAAAAAAATATTTAATCTTTTATAAATTTGCCTTGATTCCTTCACCCTAAAATTAAATTTCTCGTTTTATAAACTCACATTTATGCAGTTTAAAATTTGATCTGCGAAAACGTTTGATTACTTTTCTAAATATTGAAAATGGAATCTAAAATATTAAAAATATGACAATACGTCCAAATACACAAGACAATGGGTATATTATATTGTTCATAGCAACGCTGAAATGTTGCGGGGCCAACCTAGTATACTCATAGTGTCCTTTCTTGGTGGACAATGCAGTTTTTTGTATAGAGCCTGGATCCATTTCAGTTTGATGGAATCCTTTAGCAAGGTCTAATGTTGTAAAGTATTGACATTTACCTAATTTATCTAATATTTCATCCATGTTTGGAATAGGAAATTTATCATTTATAGTTATTGCATTGAGTCCTCAGTAATCAATGGCCATACGAAATTTGGGAATGCCCGATGCATCCTTTTTCTTTGTTACCATTACAATAAAGCTACAATAAGATTTTGATTTTCTGATAGTACCTTTATTTATGATTTCCTCATTTCTTGTCATAAATGTAGAGATATCTACATGGTCTCCAATAAATTGATTCTTCGTGTCTTGTTTTTATTACGGTTATGATTTCGTTCGTAAAAGTCAAATTTTTGACCTTCGCGATACTTAATAGCAAAATACTTGAGAGTAAGGATATATGCAACTCGCCAAACGGCCAAAGTGCTATCTATGTCTCAGTATGGGCGGCTTAGCTCGTAAAGCGTCATCTAAGAGTCATTTATTTTGGATTGCGTCTTGACTATATGGGGATCCCTTTGAAAACTGTGATTACATATATCTTTACTCTGGCGGAAGAAAAGTGAACTAATGTAAAATTCTGGAATGTTAAAAAGTCGTTTGAACCTCTGGGGCTGTTTTTGAATCTGTTGAGATCGGGAGCTGATATTAAAATATGTTAAGTAACAGGTTGAGCGCGGGAGTTGATTTAAAAATATGTTAAATAACATTTTCTTAATAATTTTGACTATGAAAGAATATTAAAAAAAAATTTTTTTTATGAATAATATATATTTTAAATTTTTGTTTAAACAGTTTTCTAATGCTTGCGAGGCATTGGTGGAACTAATGCCCAAGCCACAAAAAAAATACACACGATTGTGAAGTCGCTAGTAGGGAACAGCCAGTTGTCGTCGGATTTTTAGATTATGAAAAAAATTTCTGGTTATCATCCGGATCAAGCGGTGAACACCAGCGGGAGGAGGGTGCCTGAAAATATTCAGTTGGCAGATCCATTTTTCTTCAAGCCCAAAAAAATAGATATGCTTATCGGCGCTGATACGTTCTTTGAACTTTATCTATTGATAAAGCAGGGGCCTAATTTCCCCATCTTACAAAAGACAGTTCTCGGCTGGATAGTGTCAGGGAGATGTGCCTCTGAAAATAATGTAAACGCTGAAAAAATGGTACATCTCAGCTGCAAGGAGGGAGCGTTGGAGTCAATTGACACAACCCTGCAGAAATTTGGGTCTCCTTGCGAAACGTAGATTTTTGTCGCTAGAAAGGAAGTTGTCAAAGGACCCTTCGCTGAAGAAGATGTATCTTGATTTCATGGAGGAATATGTTTCAATGGGTCACATGTCCTCCACCAATGAGAAAATTCCGAATACTCCGCACTATTTCATTCCGCACCAATGAGTTCTACGGCCACAAAGTACTTAAACTAAGTTGAGAGTAGTTTTCGATGCATCGAGGCTTACTTCCACGCAGGTAGCGTTGAATGACATATTGATGGTAAGCCCATATATCCAAGAGCTGCACTCGGAACGAGTCGGATCGGACAACTATAGCATATAGCTCCCATAGGAACAATCGGAAAAATAAATAAAAATAAATTATAACTTTGCTGTTTTTCATTTTTTTTTTAGTTCTTCGACATATAGTAATGGTTAATTATTTCAGAATTGCGGTTTAAATTTCATCAAAATCGGACGACTATATCACATAGCTCCCATAAAAATAATAAAAATATATAAAATAACTATCTAATATTTGAGCTGCAAATCATCATAGCTTCAATGTTTTTCAACATATACGCAATTAAATCATAATTTTAATGTTTTCAAAAGTATTTAATTCCTCCAATAGCTGCAAGGGTATATGATCTTCGGCTTGCCGAAGTTTGCTTCCTTTCTTGTTTAAAACTATTTTTTTTTAAATAATGGTGCACTTATAAACATACAATTATTAGTGGTTTAAAATATATATATTTTTTATACCCTTGCAGAGGGTATTATAATTTCAGTCAGAAGTTTGCAACGCAGTGAAGGAGACATTTCTGACCCTATAAAATATATATATTCTTGATCAGCATCACTAGGAGAGTCGATCTAGCCATGTCCGTCTGTCCGTCTATCAGTCTGTCCGTCTGTCCGTCTGTCCGTCTGTTTCTACGCAAACTAGTCTCTCAGTTTTAAAGCTATCTGCATGAAACTTTCCCAAAAGTTGTCTTCTATTGCAGGTAGTATATAAGTCGGATCGAGCCGGATCGGACGACTATAGCATATAGCTCCCATAGGAACAATCGGAAAAATAAATGAAAAAAATTATAACTTTGCTGTTTTTTAATTTTTTTTTTAGTTCTTCGACATTTAGTAATGGTTTAATATTTCAGAATTATGGTTTAAATTTTATCAAAATCGGACGACTATAGCATATAGCTCCCATAGGAACAATCGGAAAAATAAATGAAAAAAAATTATAACTTTGCTGTTTTTTAATTTTTTTTTAGTTCTTCGACATTTAGTAATTGTTTAATATTTCAGAATTATGGTTTAAATTTCATCAAAATCGGATGACTATAGCATATAGCTCCCATAGGAACAATCGGAAAAATAAATGAAAAAAAAATTATAACTTTGCTGTTTTTTAATTTTTTGTTTAGTTCTTCGAGATATAGTAATGGTTTAATATTTCAGAATTCGGTTTAAATTTCATTAAAATCGGACGACTATAGCATATAGCTCCCATAGGAACAAACGGAAAAATAAATGAAAAAAAATTATAACTTTTCTGTTTTTCAATTTTTTGTTTAGTTCTTCGACACATAGCAATGTTTAATTATTTCAGAATTATGGTATAAATTTTATCAAAATCGGACGTCTATAGCATATAGCTCCCATAGAAATAATAAAAATATATAAAATAACTATCTAATAATTGAGCTGCAAATCATCATAGCTTCAATGTTTTGTAACGTATACGCAAGTAAATCATAATTTTAATGTTTTCAAAAGTATTTAATTCTTGCAATAGCTGCATGGGTATATGAACTTTGGTTTGCCGAAGTTTGCTTTCTTTCTTCTTATTTAATTTCAAAAATACAATACACTTTATTTTTCACATTCGAATTCGGCGCTGATACGTTCTTTGAACTTTATCTATTGATAAAGCAGGGGCCTAAATTCCCCATCTTACAAAAGACAGTTCTCGGCTGGATAGTGTCAGGGAGATGTGCCTCTGAAAATAATGTAAACGCTGAAAAAATGGTACATCTCAGCTGCCAGGAGGGAGCGTTGGAGTCAATTGACACAACACTGCAGAAATTTTGGTCTCCTTGCGAAACGTAGATTTTTGTCGCTAGAAAGGAAGTTGTCAAAGGACCCTGAAGAAGATGTATCTTGAATTCATGGAGGAATATGTTTCAATGGGTCACATGTCCTCCACCAATGACAAAATTCCGAATACTCCGCACTATTTCATTCCGCACCAATGAGTTCTACGGCCACAAAGTACTTAAACTAAGTTGAGAGTAGTTTTCGATGCATCGAGCCTTACTTCCACGCAGGTAGCGTTGAATGACATATTGATGGTAAGCCCACATATCCAAGAGGAGTTGCACTCGGAACGAGCCGGATCGGACAACTATAGCATATAGCTCCCATAGGAACAATCGGAAAAATAAATAAAAAAAAATTATAACTTTGCTGTTTTTCATTTTTTTTTTTAGTTCTTCGACATATAGTAATGGTTAATTATTTCAGAATTGCGGTTTAAATTTCATCAAAATCGGACGACTATATCACATAGCTCCCATACAAATAATAAAAATATATAAAATAACTATCTAATAATTGAGCTGCAAATCATCATAGCTTCAATGTTTTGTAACGTATACGCAAGTAAATCATAATTTTAATGTTTTCAAAAGTATTTAATTCTTGCAATAGCTGCATGGGTATATGAACTTTGGTTTGCCGAAGTTTGCTTTCTTTCTTCTTATTTAATTTCAAAAATACAATACACTTTATTTTTCACATTCGAATTCTTTACTTTCAAACTGTTTCTTGATCTAAGATGCACTGCCGGCTTAATTCTAAAATCTAATTCAACGAGCCTCGGCCAGAAACTTTTCTTTAAACTTCTAGAACTTTTCCTTTTCTTTAGAATATAAGCTTAGGATGAATTCATTGCATCCTATTTGTTTGGGCTTGGATCGCAATAGTTTGAACTTAGAACGCAATTGATTGGGCTTCGAGTGGAAACTTATGTTTACTTTAAGTTTTGTTTGTTTATCTTGGTAGCCAAAGCCAAAGGCATGGGCAAAGACAAAAGCAAATGCAAAGGCATAGGCAAAGATTGCTTAAATTGATTTTTGAAAATTGTTTATTAATTCCATAAGCGGCCCGGTTTCACGGGTTGGTTAACTTGCATATATCCTTACTCTCATTGTCGCCCCTGGCTGAAAAAGTGAACTAATGCAAAATTCTCGAATGTTAAATAGTCGTTTGAACAGGTTGACCGCTGGGGCTATTTTTGATTCTGTTGAGATCAGGAGCTGATATTAAAATATGTTAGGTAACAGCCTAGAATTTTTGTTTTACATTACATAACATTACATTTACGGTAGCGCAGGCGCAGGCGCTGTATTCGAACCGGTTGAGCGCGGGAGTTGATTTAAAAATATTATAAATAACAAACTACATTTTTTCTTCATAATTTTGACTATGTAAGAATATGATAAAATTTAAAATTGTCTGTTCATTTTTTTTATGAATAATATATATTTTAAATTTTTATTTAAACAGTTTTAAATTGTTTAAGAACAATATATAATTATAATATATAATTATAATAAATAATTATAATATATAATTATAATAAATAATTATAATATATATTTAATAAATATAATAGATAATTATGGTCTTCCAATTTAAGGCGCCTTGACTGGAAATTATTAATATACATGTTATCAAAATAATTTAGTATCTAGTTGGGCTAGTCAAATGTTTTTAAGAGACTTTCTCTCTTTCTCTTCCTATCATCCGTCAGGATAAGTTCTAGTTAAAATTAGAAATTCCGTTATCCTATCTCTGTGTATACAAAGGCTTTTTTTTAAGTATGGGAAAAAGTACATGTGTTTTTGGTGGCCGAAATCTTGGGATACAGAACATTTCGGTGAAACCCATGGCATGACTGAATCCTTTTCTTAACCCCAATAAAATTAGAGACCGAATGCATTAGTTGTAGCTACTATTAAATAATGAAATTCAGTTTTTTCTTCATTATTTATGTGTTCGTCTCTTAAATAATTGTTCGTTAAGTCAGTTTGCATGGCATAAATATATTCGACATCATTTATTATTCTTGAAAAAGTTTCCTAATTATTTAGATTAATAGGGTTTCTCATAAAATCATAAGATAAATGTTTGTTTAGATGAAAATAATTTTGAAAATTTAAATTCGATATATTTATCTAAAATTACTGATTCTCCTATCGTTTGGACTTCTGTCAAAATATTTTTATATGGGTATTTTAAAAGTTTTCGTTTATTAAATTTATGCTTAAGCCGGTATCAATAGTTTGTTATCAACTAATTTTTATTGCGGTGGTGTTTTTTCCGAGTCTGTTGTCTGAAAATTTTCAATTGGCTCAGTTTTACGTTGTTGACCTGAATCTGAGGTTCGGGCACGATTTTGAGGAATATTAGTACTCTGAGTAGTCTGGGTATTTTGTACATGACTATTTTGAAAGGATCTAGGATTATATTGATTACCAGAAAAATTATTATTATAACTGCTATTATTACCCCAGTTCCTATTAGAGTCGAACTTGTTCTGTCTCTGATGATTGTTGTTATATCGACTTTGGTAGTTATTATTTTGGAATCATTCTTCTTGACTATTATCTGACTGATTATTTGGGTTTACGTTTCTTGATGATTTAAAATAAGGATATTCTTATTATTCTTATTATTCTTATTATTCTTATTCTTCCACAGCTTGAGCAGAATGTTTTAATTTAAGAGGAGTTGACATATCGCTTCAGCTAATGTATCATTCAAAAATCTTGAAACTAAAACTGTTTGCGCACTTGGCGCACTTTTTCATTCCGCACCAATGCGTTTTACGGCCACAAAGTACTTCAACTAAGTTGAGAGTAGCTTCCGATGCATCGAGCCGTACTTCTACGCAGGTAGCGTTGACGTAAAAAAGATGTATCGCCAAGTGATGGTGGACGCTGATCGTAACTTCCAGCTCATCCTTCTGAGTCCCTGAAAATCTTTAAGTTAAACACCGTTACATATGGAACTTCGCCAGCACACTTTTTGGCGTTTCGGTGTTTAATGCGGCAAGGAGAGATGGCGCAAGCAACTAATCCAAAAGCCGCAAAGGTTATTCAGAATGCTTTTTATGTTGACGATTTGTTGACTGGCGCCGGATGCGTTAAGGACCTGCAAAGCCTTCGAGACGAAGTTTCTCAGGTCTTGCAAGAGGAAGGCTTTGAATTGGCAAAGTGGTTTTCAAACTGCCCAGAGTTATCCGCATCTGATAGCGCTGTAATGCCACTTATGGCAGACTCAGACGTAACCAAGACCCTTGGCGTGGTTTGGTAACCGGCTAAAGATTACTTTCAATTTCGGTTGGATGACTCTTTCCTGGATATTCGCGCGACAAAACGAAATATTTTGTCGGTGACTGCTCGACTTTTCGACCCACTTGGCCTTTTGTGTCCTTTGGCCACAAAGGCAAAGATGTTGCAGAAACTGTGGCTTCGAAAATTAGATTGGGACGAGTCGCTGCAGTTGCTCACGTCGTGGGAGACGTTTAAAGCGACGCTTCTGCAGCAGCCTAAAATTAAGGTATCGCGATTTGTCAACACAGATCCACAAGTCCCGATTCAAATACATGGTTTCGCTGACGCTTCCATGCGAGCGTATGGAGCGTGCATCTACGTTCGGACTCAAACTGCTGAAGGTTTGAAAGTGTCTTTATTGACCGCCAAATCGAAAGTAGCTCCCTCAAGACGAAAACTTTGCCTCGCCTTGAGCTGTGTGCAGCTCACCTTTTAGCAGATCTCTATAATCGTGTCAGGCCATTGCTAAATTCTCCCATTGAGAATGTTTTCCTGTGGACAGACTCCGAGATCACTTTACACTGGATTAAAAACCCATCCCTCGTCGTTGTCGGTTTTTGTTTCGAACCGGGTTTCAGAAACTCAGTAGTGGTCGGAGAAAGCATTTGGAGACACGTTCCCACGAAAGTCAACCCAGCAGACATAGTGTCCCGAGGATGTGACGTAGAGGAGCTTACAACGTCCATTTGGTTCGGTGGGCCTTCGTTCTTGCTAGACTCAGAAAATAATTGGCCTGTAAATAGACATTTCGAACTGATTTAATGTTGATGGAGCTATGCAAATCGGCAATAGCTCTCGTAGTCAGCCCAGAGCCAAATTATGTGCTTCAGAAAATAGAGTCGTTTTCGTCGCACCTGTAGCTTCTGAGAGTTTTCGTGTGGGTTTTTCGTTTTATTCAAAGGTGCAGAAAGGTGTCGAAGCCCTTTGAAAAAAGTATTTCGCCAAGAGAACTGGATTTCGCTTTTGATAAAATTGTCGAGTTATCCAATTTTACGAATTCAGGGACGACATAAGTAAAATTCGGAAAAAAAAACCGGTAGCAACGAATATTCAAAAGTTAAACCCTTTTCTTCAATAAAATAAATTAGATTGGTGCTCCTCGACATTGCTACGAGTTGGGGGTCGGTTATTGAATGCTCCTATCCCGTACGAAGCCAAATTCCCGTTGTTGCTGTCTAAAAGCTCACAGTTCGTCAGTCCTATGTGTCATACCTGCACGTTACGAACTGTCACGCTGGCCCACGAGCTCTCGTAAGTCGTCTGCGCGAAAAAATCTGGCTAGTTAATGCTCAAGAAGTCTGCCGACGAACAGTTCGAGTTGTCGCGGGATTCCGGGTTTAATAAGGTTTAATAGGGTTTCTCATAAAATCATAAGAAAAATGTTTGGATATTTTAAAAGTTTTCGTTTATTAAATTTATGCTTGAGCCGGTATTAATAGTTTGTTATCAACTAATTTTTATTGCGGTGGTGTTTTTTCCGAGTCTGTTGTCTGAAAATTTTCAATTGTGTCCATTGGCTCAGTTTTACGTTGTTGACCTGAATCTGAGGTTCGGGCACGTTTTTGGGGAATATTAGTACTCTGAGTAGTCTGGGTATTTTGTACATGACTATTTTGAAAGGATCTAGGATTATATTGATTACCAGAAAAATTATTATTATAACTGCTATTATTACCCCAGTTCCTATTAGAGTCGAACTTGTTCTGTCTCTGATGATTGTTGTTATATCGACTTTGGTAGTTATTATTTTGGAATCATTCTTCTTGATTATTATCTGACTGATTATTTGGGTTTAAGTTTCTTGATGAAGGGCCGAGTATATCGCAGCTCGTTGAGTATCGCACTGCATTGTGTGCGGGATCGGCGCTACGGAAGGTCCGTATGTTGCACTGCTTGATGCTTGCACTTTATATAAGGTTTTTTTAAGTTATGTAACCAAACAAACGGCTTATGGTCTGAGCATAATTTAAACCTTCTTCCAAAAAGATAAAGGCGGAAATTTTTGGTTGCCCATACTATAGCTAGTAATTCTTTTTCAACAGGTGCGTAATTTAACTCATGTTCATATAAAGTTCTTCTGGCGAAACAAATAGGCTTACCTTCATGTGTTAAAACAGCACCTAACGCATAATTGCTTTAATCGGTAGTTAAATCGAAATTAAATTAAATTAAATTTTCGAAGTCCGGATATGTGAGAATTGGGTCGTTAAAGTTTTTAATTCTTTAAATAATTGGTTATAACTGGGATCTTTAACGTTTATTTGTTTATTAAAAAAATAAGTCTTAAGCTGGAAAAATGGACCAAAATGATCCCAATTAACGAGTTCAGGGTAAGATCTACTTAGTTCTCATTTTATATAATAAATTCAATGGCTTGAGAAATGTTCAATGCTTTGACTTTAATCCCGTTTAACTATCTACATTTAACTACTTATACTTAAATTTTCTTTTTAATTGAACTGCAGGAGTTATCTTTTGTAGTAAAAGTTATTTGTGAAAGGCTGCAAACTCTTAATACCTAAGTTTAAGATCTTCAATTTCAAAGGAAGAAAGAAAAGAAACAAACTTCGGCCATCCGAAATGTATATCCCGTTGAAGCTAAAGCTGAAATTAAACATCTTAATAAGAGAAGTTAAAAGAAATTATAATACCCTCTGCAAGAGTATATAAATTATAATTAATTATTGCCTAAAAACATAAAGGTGCTAGCTTTCTTGAGAAGGAAATAGGGCTACTATTAGATGGCTTAAAGACAAATGGTCTGGCTGGGGTATTCTCGGCGGAAAAGGTCGAGTAGAATTTAAACAATTTTAAATTTGCTGAAATATTTAAAAAATTATATTTAATATTAGAATATTTCCAATATTAGAATATTTGAAATGAATGGTACCTTACATCCCTGAACTCATGAGCCTAGTTTTCTTTATTTTCAACGTGCAGATTTTTCTCTGCGTCTTCACCAAAATTGTTTAAATATATATAAATTTGCTATTTAACCAACAATAAAAACTTAACTAGCATGGGGTAACGAAATTATGACGTTCTAAACGACTAAATTCCGACGGCCTCGAAACTATATATATACATACATTTGTGTGTGTACATATTGTACATGTAAATATGGATTTATAAGTAATACGAAGATTCCACTTCAAAATGTAAGTAGATGGATGTATAAGCAATAAGTAGATTTCATTTCAAAACGTTTAATACCGTTCATCAATATTGTTATATTTACATACTTATATTTGATTAATCAACAACATTTTTGTATTTATTTATTTATGTTGATGCATATATTTATACTCTTGCAGACTATACATGAATTATCCTCCAAATACAAAATAGTGATGATTCTAAAATGGGCACGTATTGAATAAAACGAATAAAATGTTTTTGTAAACTCGTGTGTCAAAACACAGTTGTTTCTATATGGTACAAAGATGTAACTGTGTTTATACCTTTGTAGACTTTTACTCTGGTGAGCGGCCACCGCTTACACATTGTGTATGCAAAACAACCCCTAATTTTAGTGCCAAGTGAATGCTCGAAATTAGTCAGCAAGAGTAAATATATATCGCAAGGTAATGAGTCAAAGCAATCTTCGATTTTTGCATGTTGTCATTCTTCTACATATATACGCGCTGCGCCAAAAAGAATGTGGGAGAACGCCGCGCATAAAAGCAACAGAATACATTACTTATGTTTGTACATACATACATACAAAACAAGCGGCGCGTGAGTTATGGTAATTCCTTAGTCCTGATAGTTTTTAATTCAATTTAAAGTTTTCAGAAATATTGTAGACCGTTCGGCTTGGAGTTAATTCTCAAACTGAAATCATATATTATTCAGCGGTGCCAGGAAATCAGCGGAAATCTTACATGCTATACATAAATGCTTAATACATAATACAAGAAATAAATGAATGTTTATTTGGAATTCCAGTCCAAGAGCTGCTCGTGTCACATTTCCGGAGGATTGGGGCATTCTGTTGCAGTGTCAGCAGAAACGTTAGCAGGGCAACGACTCAAGTGGGTAGCTCTGGGTGGCTTGGCTGGAGGCTCGTTACCTATCGACTGGTCGGTAAATCCTCCCCTCCTGGATTGAAGTGACGGCCAAAGCGAAGGTGTGGAAGTAAGTTATTTATGGGTTTACTGCAGTTGGTACCTCGCTGCAGTCCCGTTGTTGATCGCCGGTTTGGTCGATTTACGTTGGTATGAGGATGGTGGTTCTGCGTAGCCCTTGTAGGTAGGTGGACAGTCGTCCGGTTCACGTTGATACGGGGATGGTGATTCCTTGTATCTCCTGTAGGTAGGTGGCCGGTTGGCCGGCGGTCAGCTTTCGTGACTGCCCTCCGTTCACTACTGGCCTAGAGACTCAGTCAGTGTTCAAATAATAAATTGTTTAACGGCGGTTGCCGGAGTTCGTTTTATGAGCGATGTGCTCTTTATTGGATTCAAATCAAAACTGAAACTTAAAGCTAACATAATTGAACTTCATAGCGGCCACTCCAATGGGCAGTGCTTGCCGGCTATGCACGAGCATCCGGCCAGACGCTGTGTCAGCAGTTTGGCCGGCGCAATGTTTACGTAAACTGTGGTCAACAACTTTGGTTTTGCTGGCCACAGTTAACTTGGACATCACGAAACTCGGCTCTGGTGTGGTGGAGAATATGACTTTCTTCTTCGTGTTGATCAAAAGTACTGATACAAAGATTCCGATTAATAATAGTAGATATACCGCTCCAAAATTGGTAGTTGTAAAATTTTTCCAGTAAATAATTGAATTGGAAGCATTGATGGTCCTTAGATTTAGATTGTGTAGGTTAATGTCTTCGATATGTTCAGTGAAGTTAATATTTTGTATAATTGGAATTGTAACGTCTATTTCTCCTCGTATGATGACAACTCTTTGTCATAGGGAATTTGGTTTATGGATACTTCGCAGTTATTGAACGTAACTAAAGCAGATCCTTTTATAGGGATTTTAGTTGTACAATTTGATGCAATGGTAGAGTTGTTTGTTTTTACAGTTAGGACGTGTCCTGGTTCTATTTCTGTTATTGGTTTCTTGGTTTGGTTTCTTGCTTTCTTATTTCCTTGACTTTACAATTGGCAGTATTTAGCGTGAGTATGCAATTGAGGAACTCGGTTTCAGGATTGTCTTTGGTTGATAACAAGTTTTCGCAGATATAGTGTTTGTGTACCCTATTAAATTTGTTCATAAAATAGTGTACATCATTGGCATTATGGTATGCCATATAATTGGGTAGGATTAAAAATTTAGAATCATTAATAGGCAAAGGGACAATATGTGAGAATATGTTCATTAAACAAGTTACATAATTCTGGGTCGTTTAACTCCTGTCTGATTATCGTTAGTTCCTGTTCTGATACAATGAAATTGGGTACAATATTTAGTTTGGCTAGTAACATACTGTCTTCTATATTATTTAAATGATTAGATAATACATCATTGTTTATGTTAATTCGAGATATATATTGAAGTGTATGTGATAGATGGTGTTCGGAATTTAAGTCTTTGAAAATCATATTTTTGTAGTTGTTTAGGTATTGGTTAATTATTTGTTGCTCCCTATTTATGTGTTCCGTAATATTATCAAATCTCGCTTTTATGTTATTGTTAAATATTTCTTGTTTGTTGGCGTTTGCTGTCAGTTCTTTTTGGTTGTCCGTGATTGTTTTAAAATTATTCTCAATTCTACGTCCGTTGTCCTCGTCTAAATTTCCAGTAACTATTTTAACAACTTTACCTAGTCCGTTTATTAGTCCCCGTCTTGATCTCTTTTGGGGTAATAGCCTTTCTGCCCTGCCTCTTAGCTGTTGAAGTTTCGTTGATAAGCTATCGATTTCGTCTTTAGAGTCGGTGTTTTCTTTCAATTGAAAAATCCATAAAATCTTGTAAATTAATTCTATGCGTAAGGTATTTGTGCGACTGTATTATTTTGGCTTGTCCCAGACTTATTTTGAGCAAAGTGGTGTCGTTTCCTAATTTTTGGACCTTTAAGTCCTGGGTTGCGATGCATGCGAATCTGTAAGATTAATAGGAATTTTGTTTGCTTTAATCCTATTCTTAATTTTTGCTTTGTTTAATTTTTGATTCTTTGTGAATATTAGTGTAATCTTGTTGTCTTTTAGTACTTTATGTTCAGAGAAACGAGGGGTGAGTTTATTCCTCCTGTTTTCTCTTCTGAATATTACATCGTCTGTCCTAAGTGAAGCTGGTTGCGTTCTATTTTCATTTAATTTGTCGATTCTACGGTTCATCTTTTCTTCTAGTTGGGCTTTGATTTTTGGATATAGTGTGCTTTGAAATTCATTTAGTTTTTGTAGGTAATCATGTTCAAATTTAAACTCGATTTCCTTATTAACAAGAAGGAAAGCAAACTTCGGCAAGCCGAAGTTCATATACCCTTGCAGCTATTGCATTAATTAAATACTTTTGAAAACATTTAAATTATGATTTACTTGAGTATGTGCTAAAAAAAAACATTGAAACTATGATGATTTACAGCTCAATTATTAGATAGTTATTTTATATATTTTTATTATTTCTATGGGAGCTATATGCTATAGACGTCCGATTTTGATAAAATTTATAACATAATTCTGAAATAATTAAACATTGCTATATGTCGAAGAACTAAACAAAAAATTATAAAACAGAAAAGTTATAATTTTTTTTCATTTATTTTTCCGATTGTTCCTATGGGAGCTATATGCTATAGTCGTCCGATTTTGATGAAATTTAAACAGTAATTCTGAAATATTAAACCATTACTATATCTCGAAGAACTAAAAAAAAATTAAAAAACAGCAAAGTTATAATTTTTTTTCATTTATTTTTCCGATTGTTCCTATGGGAGCTATATGCTATAGTCGTCCGATTTTGATGAAATTTAAACCGTAAATCGGAAATATTTTACCATTACTATATGTCGAAGAACTAAACAAAAAATTAAAAAACAGCAAAGTTATAATTTTTTTTCATTTATTTTTCCGATTGTTCCTATGGGAGCTATATGCTATAGTCGTCCGATTTTGATGAAATTTAAACCGTAAATCGGAAATATTTTACCATTACTATATGTCGAAGAACTAAACAAAAAATTAAAAAACAGAAAAGTTATAATTTTTTTTCATTTATTTTTCCGATTGTTCCTATGGGAGCTATATGCTATAGTCATCCGATTTTGATGAAATTTAAAACATAATTCTGAAATATTAAACCATTACTATATCTCGAAGAACTAAAAAAAAATTAAAAAACAGCAAAGTTATAATTTTTTTTCATTTATTTTTCCGATTGTTCCTATGGGAGCTATATGCTATAGTCGTCCGATTTTGATGAAATTTAAACCGTAAATCGGAAATATTTTACCATTACTATATGTCGAAGAACTAAACAAAAAATTAAAAAACAGCAAAGTTATAATTTTTTTTCAGTTATTTTTCCGATTGTTCCTATGGGAGCTATATACTATAGTCGTCCGATCCGGCTCGTTCCGACTTATATACTACCTGCAATAGAAAGACAACTTTTGGGAAAGTTTCATGCAGATAGCTTTAAAACTGAGAGACTAGTTTGCATATAAACGGACGGACGGACAAACGGACAGACGGACGGACAGACGGACATGGCTAGATCGACTCTACTAGTGATGCTGATCAAGAATGTATACTTTATAGGGTCGGAAACGTCTCCTTCACTGCGTTGCAAACTTCTGACTGAAATTATAATACCCTCTGCAAGGGTATAAAAATGTGGGTCCTACCAGAGAGTAATTCAAAGGGTGTACATTTAGTGGCAGAATGTATACATTTCAAATAGAATTTCTTCATGATCCTGTTCTAGCTTATTAGCCTTCCTGGTCTCGTAAATAATTCTATAAATTTCGGTTAGAAAGGAATGCAATCTTTGCACGGGTGAATTGCTTGTGGATTGTTGGAATGATGTTACATGAGTGACAATATTATATTGTCTACAAAAGTCGGTGAAAATCTTCCCAGAAAATTAGCGGCCTTGTCATATATCAACTTTGTTGGAATACCCACAACACAAAGATAGTGTCTTAAAGATTTTATTACATTTATACAACTCCTAGCCGGAATTGTATAAGCGCTAGCAAATTTTGAAAATTTGTCGATCAGAGTCAGAATTGTTTGACCATTAATAGTCTAAGTATCCATGTGTACTATCTGTAATGGTACTTCAGGAATTTCTGTTTTTTGATACACAGGTTTGGGTGGTCTTCTGTCATACTTTAGTTTTTGACAAATATCGCATTGATTTAATATTTGTGTAATTTTCTGTTTCATGTAGGGGAAATAGAGTGTTCTTTTTAAAGTTTAAAGTTTCCTCAATTTTCCGATGGTTGTTTTTTTGGTGATAGTCTTTAACTACTGACTGTTGTTCCAGCGTAGTAGTGACATCTGTTAAAAAATATTTGCATCTGATAATCTTATAATTTTGAAAATACTTAAGGTGGGCTTCCTGTATTAAGTTAAAAATAGAAACTGAAGCGAAAATGGCGTGTAATCTGCTGAGTGCTAGGATTTCTCGTAAAATATCCGTAATCCCGTTAAGGTCGAAACTAACTCTGGATTTGGTGCGTCTAAACTTATTCTTGAATAAAATGCAATTTCTTGTTTTTTCCTCATTACCTATTTCAAAAAGGTACTGTGCCTTAAATTCGTTCAATGGTCTATCTGAAATAATTATAGATTTTGAATTTGTCAAATTGTTAGGTAGAGATTTGGATATACAATTTGTCTGTATTTCTACACGACTTAAGGCATCGGCCACGACGTTTTGAGATCCTTTTTTGTATACTTCTACATAGTCGTATTCCAACAGCTGCAACTTCCACCTGACCAATTTTGAATTTGGTTCTTTGAAGTTCATCAGCCAGGTTAAAGGTTTGTGATCGGTGACTATCTGGAATTTTTAACCGAAGAGATAAGGCCGAAAATATTTGGTTGCCCAAATAATGGCTAACATCTCTTTTTCCACGGTCGAGTAAATTACTTCCCGATCATTAAGCGTCCTGCTAGCGAAACATACTGGTGCGCTCCAAGGCGAATGACTGTGCCTAATTATGTTTTGATCTAGAAGTTTGTTTATCTGATTTTGAATTTCAGCTGTGTTTCACTTAATTCGTGAATGACAATTTGTCGCCTTCGTGAAATACCAAATCAGAGAATTTCTCAAAAAGTTGAGACAACTGTATTTTTTCTTCCTGTGTATGATCTGTATTAATATTGTGAAATCCCGAGGAACAATGTTCCCGACTGTATTTAAAGTGATCTGGCATTGCCTTCATAAATGTAAACTCATCCTCTTCGAACTTGTTTACTTGTAGGCTTGAATCTAAGCAAAACTTTTAAGGTGTGGTCGAAAAATTATTAATTTCGATTCTGGCAAGTCTTGTTCCACCTGAATGTAGTCACATAAAAATGGGCCTTCTTTAACGATTACATGCACTGTGATCAATGCTTTGGACTCCTCCTCTATCTCATAAATTTCAGAAGAGCGATTTGGTACAATATATAGGGGAATTTCGAATGCTGGAGTAGTGAAGGTAAGTTGCGCAATATCGATTCTTGCGGGGAGTTGGGACAGGATATTCACACCAATTAATCCGTCGAAGAATTGGTTGAAGTCAAACATTAGAAAAGGAAACTCCCTGACATCATTCATTTCCTCAAAGATAGTTAATACAGCCATTTGTTTAATTAAGTGTTCGGAAAGTACCGCTGTGATATGAACTGGTTTATCTAATGGGACTCTTTCTTTATCTGTTATGAATTTTGGGTGAATAAAAGAACCTTCTGCGCCTGTATCTACTAAAAATTTTAAATTCTTTTTGTTTTGAAATGAAAGTGTTACATAAGTTAATTCTGCATGCAGACTGAATTTACTCAGGAATCCCTTCGATGGCTCGAGGTTCTTGACAGAAAATTTGGTTCGTCCACCGCATTGTGTTCAACTTGCGTCTCCTCTGTCTTATTTTTTTGTCTCTATGTTGAAAGGTTTCTGTCCGTTCGATTGACCCCTGTTATTATTTGATGAATTTCTCCTTGCTGCGGCGTTCGATGTGCTTGGTACATCGTCGACTGCTGTAATTGCTGGGAAGTTATTGTTATGATTGGTATAGTAATTGTTTCGGTCATACAAAGTTCTATTTGATCGGCTAAAACGATTGTAATTTGTATATTGATGTTGATTCGAATATTGATTTGGGCGAAAACGATCGTTTTGCCTATTTGGCTGTCTATTTTGTGCACTGTACGTGGCATTATTGCCATATCATAAGCTTCCTCCAACCCTGTTGGTTTAAAGGCTCTAACTATGGCACTCAAATTTCCTCTGAGCCCTGCGAGAAACGCTGTTAAGTAAGTTTGAGACACTACCCTCTGTCTAACTCTAATTGCGAGTAGTTCCGTTTCTTCACTATCGATTATTCTGAACAATGCTAGTTTTATTTTTGTGATCTGTTCATAAGATTTTTGCAACGATAGCTTTTGTTTTAAATTATACAGCTCCGACATGAGGGTCTCCTCGTCCCTCCTGTCCCTACAGTGTCTTATTAGTGCTTCTCTAATCTCATCCCAGATAAGGCTGGCTTCCGAAGCGATCACTGCCTCGTTAGCTTTGCCTTCTATATTTTGCCTGATAGCTCTAAGGAGCATCTGTCCATACGGAGTCTGGTCCGTGCCCCTAATCAATAGAATTATCTCTTCCACATTGTTAATAAATTCGTTCAACGTGAATGGGTCTCCAGAGTAAGGAGGTAAACAGCGTATAACGTCTGGAATTCTCATAGAAGCAAACAAATCGGCATGATTTGCAACCGCAGAACTAAGGTGAGATGGTGAAGAATTATTGCTCGAGTCCATGGTCGTGGGTGAGGGTGTAACTTTTGGTCTTAATGACAGTGAGTTTTCTTGAGTTGCCTGGTTATTCGTGGTCTGTTTTTTACTAGCTCCCCTAGTGGTGACTTTGTTTGTAGGTAGTAAATTCCTAACTTTTGCAATTTTATGCATTAAGTTAATTTATTATTACTTTAGGGAAAAGGAAAAAGAAATTTTGCTCAGTGTAAGGTGTAGAAGAAAGAAAAAAAAAAAACACTGCTTAAAAATATCGTGTTGTAATATATTTAATGTAATTGGTGTTGATTCGAAGTTTGTAGTGTAGAGTGTTTCCCTCAGTGCTGTATTCTTGTTCATTTACTTGTAAGATAATATTATTTACTCAACTTCTTACATGAGGAACAAAAAAAACCTTCCATTATTAAATGGTGGTCCAAAATTCAAATAAAAACAAGCACAAGATTTTTTGTATATAAGAGCACTGAAAACAGCCTTCAATGAAGTTCACTTGAATCACATTGAAGCTGAACAACTTTGCAAAACACGGGATTGGGTTTCAAAAAAATGTTTTTTTTTTTTAAATTTATTATGTTATATAATATATATATATTTTTTTTTCTTTTAATAAAACAACAATGAGATCAATATACACAATTTTCGATAAATCGTGTAATTGACGTTCTGCAAAACACGCGATGGGATTGCGGAACTATCTGACGAATTTATATACTTATTACTTGGTTTGTATATTATTTTTGTTTCTTTCTCTTTTTTTTTTTTATTTAAAACAGCAGTGAGACCAATTTACACCATTTGCGATAAATCGTGCAATTGACGTTCCGTAAAAACACGCGATGGGATTGCAGAACTATCTAACCATTTTATATAATCATGTTCTTGAATTTTATGTTCCTATTAATTTTGTTTCCTTATCTTGCAAACTTTTTGCGACAACTATTTAATTTATAGTCGCTGATTTGCCGACGGCATGGGGCCTTGGCCAATACTACTTTAATTGCAAAGAATTGCACTGCACTCATTTTTTTTCTTCCACTTTTATTATTATTTTTTTTATTTCTCTTTTAAATTTTATTTATACGTCGTTAAAATTTATTAAATTTTGCTTTGCTTGTTTGTTACATTATCACGGTTGATTAATTTTAATTTGGGCATTTTTACAAGAATACTTCACCTTCCTATTGTATATAGTCTTACAAGGTAACAAAAATGATAAGGTCCATCCTGGTCCGTCAGTCGGCTGCGCCAGTTATGGTAGTTCCTTAGTCAAAATGGGTTGGTCCTCTAGACTTGATGAGATGTCCGCTGATAGTTTTTAATTCAATTTAAAGTTTTCAAAAATATTGCAGACCGTTCGGCTTGGAGTTAATTCTCAAACTGAAATCATATATTATTCAGCGGTGCCAAGTAGCCACCGCCGCTGAAGTGTACATAGGAAATCTTACATGCTATACATTAATGCTTAATACATAATACAAGAAATAAATTAATGTTTATTTGGAATTCCAGTCCAAGAGCTGCTCGTGTCACATATCCTGGAGGGTTGGGGCATCCTGTAGCAGTGTCAGCAAAAACGTTAGCAGGACAACGACTAAAGTGGTCGTTGCCCGGCTTTGGGCAATTATTTGGATTGCGACATAGTTGCATCCATATGTAGATGGCAAGTGGCCACCAGGTCAGCGTACCAATTCCAGGGTAGCTCTGGGTGGCTTGGCTGGAGGCTCGTTACCTATCGACTGGTCGGTAACTCGTGCCATGAAAAAATGTTACTGTATATGTAAGGTTTTCGGAACATGTGAGTTATACATACATATATGTACAGTTACGGTAGAAATAATAGTAGTTTCTTGTCAATCAAAACAAAGTTTAGAAGCACTTTTTATACCCTTGCAGAGGGTATTATAATTTCAGTCAGAAGTTTGCAACGCAGTGAAGGAGACATCTCCGACTCTATAAAGTATATATATTCTTGATCAGCATCACAAGGCGAGTCGATCTAGCCATGTCCGTCTGTCCGTCTGTCCGTCCGTCTTTCCGTCTGTCCGTCTGTCCGTCCGTTTCTACGCAAACTAGTCTCTCAGTTTTAAAGCTATCTGCATGAAACTTTTCCAAAAGTTGTCTTTCTATTGCAGTTAGTATATAAGTCGGAACGAGCCCGATCGGACGACTATAGCATATAGCTCCCATAGAAACAATCGAAAAAATAAATAAAAAAAAATTAAAACTTTGCTGTTTTTTAATTTTTTGTTAGTTCTTCGACATTAGTAATGGTTAAATATTTCAGAATTACGGTTTAAATTTCATCAAAATCGGACGACTATATCATATAGCTCGCATAGGAACAATCGCAAAACAAATACAAAAAAAAATATAACTTTGCTGTTTTTTTAATTTTTTTCTTAGTTCTTCGACATATAGTATTGGTTAATTATTTCAGAATTACGGTTTAAATTTCATCAAAATCCGAAGACTATATCATGTAGCTCCCATAGGAACAATCGGAAAAAAATGAACAAAAATTATAACTTAGCTGTTTTTAAATTTTTTTCTTAGTTCTTCGACATATAGTATTGGGTTATTATTTTAGAATTACGGTTTAAATTTCATCAAAATCGGACGACTATATCAGATAGCTCCCATAGAAATAATAAAAATATATAAAATAACTATCTAATATTTGAGCTGCAAATCATCATAGCTTCAATGTTTTTCAACATATACGCAATTAAATCATAATTTTAATGTTTTCAAAAGTATTTAATTCCTCCAATAGCTGCAAGGGTATATGATCTTCGGCTTGCCGAAGTTTGCTTCCTTTCTTGTTTAAAACTATTTTTTTTAAATAAATAGTGCACTTATAAACATACAATTATTAGTGGTTTAAATATATATATTTTTTATACCCTTGCAGAGGGTATTATAATTTCAGTCAGAAGTTTGCAACGCAGTGAAGGAGACATTTCTGACCCTATAAAGTATATATATTCTTGATCAGCATCACTAGGAGAGTCGATCTAGCCATGTCCGTCTGTCCGTCTATCAGTCTGTCCGTCTGTTTCTAGTCTCTCAGTTTTAAAGCTATCTGCATGAAACTTTCCCAAAAGTTGTCTTTCTATTGCAGGTAGTATATAAGTCGGATCGAGCCGGATCGGACGACTATAGCATATAGCTCCCATAGGAACAATCGGAAAAATAAATGAAAAAAAATTATAACTTTGCTGTTTTTTAATTTTTTTTTAGTTCTTCGACATTTAGTAATGGCTTAATATTTCAGAATTATGGTTTAAATTTTATCAAAATCGGACGACTATAGCATATAGCTCCCATAAGAACAATCGGAAAAATAAATGAAAAAAAATTATAACTTTTCTGTTTTTTAATTTTTTTTTTAGTTCGACAATAGCTTATAGCTCCCATAGGAACAATCATAAAAATAAATAAAAACAAGAAAGGAAGCAAACTTCGGCAAGCCGAAGTTCATATACCCTTGCAGCTATTTCAAAAACTAAATACTCTTGAAAACGTTAAAATTTTGCGTGTATGTTTAAAAACATTGAAGCTATTATGATTTGCAGATTAACTTTGATAGTTCCTATGGCAGCTATACGATTGTTCCTATGGGAGCTATATGCTATAGTCGTCCGATTTTGATGAAATTTATCTCGAAGAACTAAAAAAAAATTAAAAAACAGCAAAGTTATAATTTCAGTCAGAAGCTTGCAACGAAGTGAAGGAGACATGTCCGACCCTATAAAGTAAATATATTCTTGATCAGTATCACTAGGCGAGTCGATCTAGCCATGTCCGTCTGTCCCTCTATCCGTCTGTCTGTCCGTCTGTCCGACCGTTTCTACGCAAACTAGTCTCTCAGTTTTAAAGCTATCTGCACGAAACTTTCCCAAAAGTTGTATTTCTATTGCAGGTAGTATATAAGTCGGATCGAGCCGGATCGGACGACTATAGCAAATAGCTCCCATAGGAACAACCGGAAAAATAAATAAAAAAAAGTAACTTTGGTGTTTCTTAATTTTTTTTTAGTTCTTCGAGATATAGTAATGGTTAAATATTTCAGAATTACGGTTTAAATTTCATCCAAATCGGACGACTATAGCTCATAGCTCCCATAGGAACAATCATAAAAATAAATAAAAAAAAATTATAACTTTGCTGTTTTTTGTTTTTTTTTTTAGTTCTTCGAGATATAGTAATGGTTAAATATTTCAGAATTACGGTTTAAATTATATCAAAATCGGACGACTATAGCATATAGCTCCCATAGGAACAATCGTATAGCTGCCATAGGAAGTATCAAAGTTAATCTGCAAATCATAATAGCTTCAAGGCTTTTAAGCATACACGCAAAATTTTAACGTTTTCAAGAGTATTTAGTTTTTGAAATAGCTGCAAGGGTATATGAACATCGGATTGCCGAAGTTTGCTTCCTTTCTTGTTTTAAATTATAGTTAAAAATGTTTTTTAATTTTTAATTTGAAAAGGTCAGATATTAAAAGCATGCTCATTCTAATTCAAAGAGCAGATTAACCACGATTTCGAAAGAATTATTATCAGTTGTAGATTTTCTTAAAAAAACTAAAAAAAAAAGTTTTTAAGGCTCATTTTGTTTCACTATGCCTATTTTTTTACCAAGTTAGGTACAGACATAGGCGTACTTGTATGGTACCTTTTACCTTATCTAGGTAAAATTAATTAAGACCCTATCCAGTTAAAGATTTTATTTACCTTAACAAAATGCTCTGTTAGGTCATTAATTTATTTTGTTTCACATTACCTTGATATCACTGTCAAATCAATTTATTTTACCGCATATGCATAAGTATTTTTATTTTTATCTCCGAATTTGTTTTTTAACTGTCCCTTTAGTTGTTTCCTTTCTCTCTTAATAGTCTCTCAGTTTTAAAGCTATCTGCATGAAACTTTTCCAAAAGTTGTCTTTCTATTGCAGTTAGTATATAAGTCGGAACGAGCCCGATCGGACGACTATAGCATATAGCTCCCATAGAAACAATCGAAAAAATAAATAAAAAAAAAATTAAAACTTTGCTGTTTTTTAATTTTTTTGTTAGTTCTTCGACATTAGTAATGGTTAAATATTTCAGAATTATGGTTTAAATTTCATCAAAATCGGACGACTATATCATATAGCTCGCATAGGAACAATCGCAAAACAAATACAAAAAAAAATATAACTTTGCTGTTTTTTTAATTTTTTTCTTAGTTCTTCGACATATAGTATTGGTTAATTATTTCAGAATTACGGTTTAAATTTCATCAAAATCCGAAGACTATATCATGTAGCTCCCATAGGAACAATCGGAAAAAAATGAACAAAAATTATAACTTAGCTGTTTTTAAATTTTTTTCTTAGTTCTTCGACATATAGTATTGGGTTATTATTTTAGAATTACGGTTTAAATTTCATCAAAATCAGACTACTATATCAGATAGCTCCCATAGAAATAATAAAAATATATAAAATAACTATCTAATATTTGAGCTGCAAATCATCATAGCTTCAATGTTTTTCAACATATACGCAATTAAATCATAATTTAATGTTTTCAAAAGTATTTAATTCCTCCAATAGCTGCAAGGGTATATGATCTTCGGCTTGCCGAAGTTTGCTTCCTTTCTTGTTTAAAACTATTTTTTTTTAAATAAATGGTGCACTTATAAACATACAATTATTAGTGGTTTAAAATATATATATTTTTTATACCCTTGCAGAGGGTATTATAATTTCAGTCAGAAGTTTGCAACGCAGTGAAGGAGACATTTCTGACCCTATAAAGTATATATATTCTTGATCAGCATCACTAGGAGAGTCGATCTAGCCATGTCCGTCTGTCCGTCTATCAGTCTGTCCGTCTGTTTCTAGTCTCTCAGTTTTAAAGCTATCTGCATGAAACTTTCCCAAAAGTTGTCTTTCTATTGCAGGTAGTATATAAGTCGGATCGAGCCGGATCGGACGACTATAGCATATAGCTCCCATAGGAACAATCGGAAAAATAAATGAAAAAAAATTATAACTTTGCTGTTTTTTAATTTTTTTTTTAGTTCTTCGACATTTAGTAATGGCTTAATATTTCAGAATTATGGTTTAAATTTTATCAAAATCGGACGACTATAGCATATAGCTCCCATAAGAACAATCGGAAAAATAAATGAAAAAAAATTATAACTTTTCTGTTTTTTAATTTTTTTTTTAGTTCGACAATAGCTTATAGCTCCCATAGGAACAATCATAAAAATAAATAAAAACAAGAAAGGAAGCAAACTTCGGCAAGCCGAAGTTCATATATCAAAAACTAAATACTCTTGAAAACGTTAAAATTTTGCGTGTATGTTTAAAAACATTGAAGCTATTATGATTTGCAGATTAACTTTGATAGTTCCTATGGCAGCTATACGATTGTTCCTATGGGAGCTATATGCTATAGTCGTCCGATTTTGATGAAATTTATCTCGAAGAACTAAAAAAAAATTAAAAAACAGCAAAGTTATAATTTCAGTCAGAAGTTTGCAACGAAGTGAAGGAGACATGTCCGACCCTATAAAGTAAATATATTCTTGATCAGTATCACTAGGCGAGTCGATCTAGCCATGTCCGTCTGTCCCTCTATCCGTCTGTCTGTCCGTCTGTCCCTCTATCCGTCTGTCTGTCCGTCTGTCCGACCGTTTCTACGCAAACTAGTCTCTCAGTTTTAAAGCTATCTGCACGAAACTTTCCCAAAAGTTGTATTTCTATTGCAGGTAGTATATAAGTCGGATCGAGCCGGATCGGACGACTATAGCAAATAGCTCCCATAGGAACAACCGGAAAAATAAATAAAAAAAAGTAACTTTGGTGTTTCTTAATTTTTTTTTAGTTCTTCGAGATATAGTAATGGTTAAATATTTCAGAATTACGGTTTAAATTTCATCCAAATCGGACGACTATAGCTCATAGCTCCCATAGGAACAATCATAAAAATAAATAAAAAAAAATTATAACTTTGCTGTTTTTTGTTTTTTTTTTAGTTCTTCGAGATATAGTAATGGTTAAATATTTCAGAATTACGGTTTAAATTATATCAAAATCGGACGACTATAGCATATAGCTCCCATAGGAACAATCGTATAGCTGCCATAGGAAGTATCAAAGTTAATCTGCAAATCATAATAGCTTCAAGGCTTTTAAGCATACACGCAAAATTTTAACGTTTTCAAGAGTATTTAGTTTTTGAAATAGCTGCAAGGGTATATGAACATCGGATTGCCGAAGTTTGCTTCCTTTCTTGTTTTAAATTATAGTTAAAAATGTTTTTTAATTTTTAATTTGAAAAGGTCAGATATTAAAAGCATGCTCATTCTAATTCAAAGAGCAGATTAACCACGATTTCGAAAGAATTATTATCAGTTGTAGATTTTCTTAAAAAAACTAAAAAAAAGTTTTTAAGGCTCATTTTGTTTCACTATGCCTATTTTTTTACCAAGTTAGGTACAGACATAGGCGTACTTGTATGGTACCTTTTACCTTATCTAGGTAAAATTAATTAAGACCCTATCCAGTTAAAGATTTTTATTTACCTTAACAAAATGCTCTGTTAGGTCATTAATTTATTTTGTTTTCACATTACCTTGATATCACTGTCAAATCAATTTATTTTACCGCATATGCATAAGTATTTTTATTTTTATCTCCGAATTTGTTTTTTAACTGTCCCTTTAGTTGTTTCCTTTCTCTCTTAATAGTCTCTCAGTTTTAAAGCTATCTGCATGAAACTTTTCCAAAAGTTGTCTTTCTATTGCAGTTAGTATATAAGTCGGAACGAGCCCGATCGGACGACTATAGCATATAGCTCCCATAGAAACAATCGAAAAAATAAATAAAAAAAAATTAAAACTTTGCTGTTTTTTAATTTTTTTGTTAGTTCTTCGACATTAGTAATGGTTAAATATTTCAGAATTACGGTTTAAACTTCATCAAAATCGGACGACTATATCATATAGCTCCCATAGGAACAATCGCAAAACAAATACAAAAAAAAATATAACTTTGCTGTTTTTTTAATTTTTTTCTTAGTTCTTCGACATATAGTATTGGTTAATTATTTCAGAATTACGGTTTAAATTTCATCAAAATCCGAAGACTATATCATGTAGCTCCCATAGGAACAATCGGAAAAAAATGAACAAAAATTATAACTTAGCTGTTTTTAAATTTTTTTCTTAGTTCTTCGACATATAGTATTGGGTTATTATTTTAGAATTACGGTTTAAATTTCATCAAAATCGGACGACTATATCAGATAGCTCCCATAGAAATAATAAAAATATATAAAATAACTATCTAATATTTGAGCTGCAAATCATCATAGCTTCAATGTTTTTCAACATATACGCAATTAAATCATAATTTTAATGTTTTCAAAAGTATTTAATTCCTCCAATAGCTGCAAGGGTATATGATCTTCGGCTTGCCGAAGTTTGCTTCCTTTCTTGTTTAAAACTATTTTTTTTTAAATAAATGGTGCACTTATAAACATACAATTATTAGTGGTTTAAAATATATATATTTTTTATACCCTTGCAGAGGGTATTATAATTTCAGTCAGAAGTTTGCAACGCAGTGAAGGAGACATTTCTGACCCTATAAAGTATATATATTCTTGATCACCATCACTAGGAGAGTCGATCTAGCCATGTCCGTCTGTCCGTCTATCAGTCTGTCCGTCTGTTTCTAGTCTCTCAGTTTTAAAGCTATCTGCATGAAACTTTCCCAAAAGTTGTCTTTCTATTGCAGGTAGTATATAAGTCGGATCGAGCCGGATCGGACGACTATAGCATATAGCTCCCATAGGAACAATCGGAAAAATAAATAAAAAAAAGTAACTTTGGTGTTTCTTAATTTTTTTTTAGTTCTTCGAGATATAGTAATGGTTAAATATTTCAGAATTACGGTTTAAATTTCATCCAAATCGGACGACTATAGCTCATAGCTCCCATAGGAACAATCATAAAAATAAATAAAAAAAAATTATAACTTTGCTGTTTTTTGTTTTTTTTTTTAGTTCTTCGAGATATAGTAATGGTTAAATATTTCAGAATTACGGTTTAAATTATATCAAAATCGGACGACTATAGCATATAGCTCCCATAGGAACAATCGTATAGCTGCCATAGGAAGTATCAAAGTTAATCTGCAAATCATAATAGCTTCAAGGCTTTTAAGCATACACGCAAAATTTTAACGTTTTCAAGAGTATTTAGTTTTTGAAATAGCTGCAAGGGTATATGAACATCGGATTGCCGAAGTTTGCTTCCTTTCTTGTTTTAAATTATAGTTAAAAATGTTTTTTAATTTTTAATTTGAAAAGGTCAGATATTAAAAGCATGCTCATTCTAATTCAAAGAGCAGATTAACCACGATTTCGAAAGAATTATTATCAGTTGTAGATTTCCTTAAAAAAACTAAAAAAAAAGTTTTTAAGCCTCATTTTGTTTCACTATGCCTATTTTTTTACCAAGTTAGGTACAGACATAGGCGTACTTGTATGGTACCTTTTACCTTATCTAGGTAAAATTAATTAAGACCCTATCCAGTTAAAGATTTTTATTTACCTTAACAAAATGCTCTGTTAGGTCATTAATTTATTTTGTTTTCACATTACCTTGATATCACTGTCAAATCAATTTATTTTACCGCATATGCATAAGTATTTTTATTTTTATCTCCGAATTTGTTTTTTAACTGTCCCTTTAGTTGTTTCCTTTCTCTCTTAATAGTCTCTCAGTTTTAAAGCTATCTGCATGAAACTTTTCCAAAAGTTGTCTTTCTATTGCAGTTAGTATATAAGTCGGAACGAGCCCGATCGGACGACTATAGCATATAGCTCCCATAGAAACAATCGAAAAAATAAATAAAAAAAAATTAAAACTTTGCTGTTTTTTAATTTTTTTGTTAGTTCTTCGACATTAGTAATGGTTAAATATTTCAGAATTACGGTTTAAATTTCATCAAAATCGGACGACTATATCATATAGCTCCCATAGGAACAATCGCAAAACAAATACAAAAAAAAATATAACTTTGCTGTTTTTTTAATTTTTTTCTTAGTTCTTCGACATATAGTATTGGTTAATTATTTCAGAATTACGGTTTAAATTTCATCAAAATCAGAAGACTATATCATGTAGCTCCCATAGGAACAATCGGAAAAAAATGAACAAAAATTATAACTTAGCTGTTTTTAAATTTTTTTCTTAGTTCTTCGACATATAGTATTGGGTTATTATTTTAGAATTACGGTTTAAATTTCATCAAAATCGGACGACTATATCAGATAGCTCCCATAGAAATAATAAAAATATATAAAATAACTATCTAATATTTGAGCTGCAAATCATCATAGCTTCAATGTTTTTCAACATATACGCAATTAAATCATAATTTTAATGTTTTCAAAAGTATTTAATTCCTCCAATAGCTGCAAGGGTATATGATCTTCGGCTTGCCGAAGTTTGCTTCCTTTCTTGTTTAAAACTATTTTTTTTTAAATAAATGGTGCATTTATAAACATACAATTATTAGTGGTTTAAAATATATATATTTTTTATACCCTTGCAGAGGGTATTATAATTTCAGTCAGAAGTTTGCAACGCAGTGAAGGAGACATTTCTGACCCTATAAAGTATATATATTCTTGATCAGCATCACTAGGAGAGTCGATCTAGCCATGTCCGTCTGTCCGTCTATCAGTCTGTCCGTCTGTTTCTAGTCTCTCAGTTTTAAAGCTATCTGCATGAAACTTTCCCAAAAGTTGTCTTTCTATTGCAGGTAGTATATAAGTCGGATCGAGCCGGATCGGACGACTATAGCATATAGCTCCCATAGGAACAATCGGAAAAATAAATGAAAAAAAATTATAACTTTTCTGTTTTTTAATTTTTTTTTTAGTTCGACAATAGCTTATAGCTCCCATAGGAACAATCATAAAAATAAATAAAAACAAGAAAGGAAGCAAACTTCGGCAAGCCGAAGTTCATATACCCTTGCAGCTATTTCAAAAACTAAATACTCTTGAAAACGTTAAAATTTTGCGTGTATGTTTAAAAACATTGAAGCTATTATGATTTGCAGATTAACTTTGATAGTTCCTATGGCAGCTATACGATTGTTCCTATGGGAGCTATATGCTATAGTCGTCCGATTTTGATGAAATTTATCTCGAAGAACTAAAAAAAAATTAAAAAACAGCAAAGTTATAATTTCAGTCAGAAGTTTGCAACGAAGTGAAGGAGACATGTCCGACCCTATAAAGTAAATATATTCTTGATCAGTATCACTAGGCGAGTCGATCTAGCCATGTCCGTCTGTCCCTCTATCCGTCTGTCTGTCCGTCTGTCCGACCGTTTCTACGCAAACTAGTCTCTCAGTTTTAAAGCTATCTGCACGAAACTTTCCCAAAAGTTGTATTTCTATTGCAGGTAGTATATAAGTCGGATCGAGCCGGATCGGACGACTATAGCAAATAGCTCCCATAGGAACAACCGGAAAAATAAATAAAAAAAAGTAACTTTGGTGTTTCTTAATTTTTTTTTAGTTCTTCGAGATATAGTAATGGTTAAATATTTCAGAATTACGGTTTAAATTTCATCCAAATCGGACGACTATAGCTCATAGCTCCCATAGGAACAATCATAAAAATAAATAAAAAAAAATTATAACTTTGCTGTTTTTTGTTTTTTTTTTTAGTTCTTCGAGATATAGTAATGGTTAAATATTTCAGAATTACGGTTTAAATTATATCAAAATCGGACGACTATAGCATATAGCTCCCATAGGAACAATCGTATAGCTGCCATAGGAAGTATCAAAGTTAATCTGCAAATCATAATAGCTTCAAGGCTTTTAAGCATACACGCAAAATTTTAACGTTTTCAAGAGTATTTAGTTTTTGAAATAGCTGCAAGGGTATATGAACATCGGATTGCCGAAGTTTGCTTCCTTTCTTGTTTTAAATTATAGTTAAAAATGTTTTTTAATTTTTAATTTGAAAAGGTCAGATATTAAAAGCATGCTCAAAGAGCAGATTAACCACGATTTCGAAAGAATTATTATCAGTTGTAGATTTCCTTAAAAAAACTAAAAAAAAAGTTTTTAAGGCACATTTTGTTTCACTATGCCTTTTTTTTTACCAAGTTAGGTACAGACATAGGCGTACTTGTATGGTACCTTTTACCTCATCTAGGTAAAATTAATTAGGACCCTATCCAGTTAAAGATTTTTATTTACCTTAACAAAATGCTCTGTTAGGTCATTAATTTATTTTGTGTTCACATTACCTTGATATCACTGTCAAATCAATTTATTTTACCGCATATGCATAAGTATTTTTATTTTTATCTCCGAATTTGTTTTTTAACTGTCCCTTTAGTTGTTTCCTTTCTCTCTTAATTGTGAACATTACCAATATTATGTTGAGCTAGATTTAACTGAGCAGAAATGTAAATTTTTTATAAAGATCTATTTATCTACAATTAATACTAGTGACCAGTGATATTCTTGTCATAAATAAAACAAGTTAAAAAAGTTAATTCTTTTCATAAAAGTGAAAGCGAATCATTAAAAAACAGTTCTAAAATGATTGATGAAGAAGACAAGAAAAAGAAGGAAACGGTAAGTACATTTAAAAGAATTAATTAATCAATAAAAGTTGCGTGCGACATATTAGGTCGACAATCGTTCCGAGTTTTTTTGGAACTACCTTACCAAAACAATGCGTCTTAAGCTGGAAAAATGGACCAAAATGATCACAACTAACGAGTTCAGTGTAAGTTTTACTTCTCATTTTATATAATAAATTCAGTGGCTTGAGAAAGCTTCAATGCTTTGACTTCATTCCCGATTAATTTTCTACATTTAACTCCTTATACTTATATTTTCTATTTAATTGAACTGCGGGAGTTGTCTTGTGTAGTAAAAGTTATTTGTGAAAGACTGCCAACTCCTAATACTTATGTTTACGATCTTCAATTTCAAAGGAAGAAAGAAAAGAAGCAAGCTTCGGCCAGCCGAAATGTATATACCCTTGCAGCTAATACAGAAATTATACATCTTAATAAGAAAATTTAAATGATATTATAATAACCTCTGCGAGAGTATATAAATTATAATTAATTATTGCCTAAAAATAAATCTTTGAATAAAAAACGGTGTTAGCTTGAGAAAGCTTCAATGCTTTAACTTCATTCCTAATTAATTTTCTACATTTAACTCCTTATACTTATATTTTCTATTTAATTGAAATGCGGGAGTTGTCTTGTGTAGTAAAAGTTATTTGTGAAAGACTGCCAACTCCTAATACTTATGTTTACGATCTTCAATTTCAAAGGAAGAAAGAAAAGAAGCAAGCTTCGGCCAGCCGAAATGTATATACCCTTGCAGCTAATACAGAAATTATACATCTTAATAAGAAAAGTTTAAATGATATAATAATAATAACCTCTGCGAGAGTATATAAATTATAATTAATTATTGCCTAAAAATAAATCTTTGAATAAAAAACGGTGTTAGCTGGGAGTACTATTTGGTTCTCGATGACTTCGATATTAGATGGCTTTAAGACAAACGGTCTGTCTGCGGTATCCTCCACGATGATGTTTATCAATTGGTCTTTTTGCGATGATGCTAAATTTTGACATCGGCGGTAAGGTCGAGAAGAATTTTAACAATTTTAAATTAGCTGAAATATTCAAAAAATTATTTTTAATATTAGAATATTTCCAATATTAAAATACTTCGAATATTTGAATATTTGCAAAAAATTATACCTTACAGAAGATCCTTAAACGCATGAGCGTGGTTTTCTTTATTTTCGACGTGCAGATTTTTTTTGCGTCTTCACCAAAATTGCTAAAATATATATATATTTTTGTTATTTAAACAACAATAAAAACTTTACTAGCAAGGGGTAACGACTTAATTCCGACTTAATTTTGACTTAATTTCGCAGTTATGTCGCTGCAATTATGACTCGAAATTGTGACGTTTAAAACTGCTTGTGGCGGACTTATATATGTATGTCGTTTTAAAGTGACATTTGTAAGTAAGTCCGCCGATGAAAAAACGACTTAATTTCGACGGCCTCGAAACTATATATATAAATTGTGAGGAGTCTTAAAACTCCCCACAATTTCCGAGGCAAGGAGAGCTGCCAAGGTCGAACGGTAAATTGGCGGACTTCGGACAGTGCGGCAGTGGACCTTGGACCCGATCACGCGAGCTGGAAGAGAGGAATAACGGGACCATTAGAGGCTATAAAAAGGCTGAGCGAGCGCAGCTCACCCCGAAGTAATAGTGCGAGAATCAAAGCGAGTGCGTGTACGGGAGACCAGTAGCAAGTAAATCAAGTGCAGAGTACCAGGATCAAGATCGCAAAGTCGAGACGCCGAACGACTATAAGTCTTCAAGGCTGAGACTACAACGCTGAGATCCAACGGGTGCTAGGTCGAGCTCAGGGAGTCCTTGCGTGGAGTCTGCGATAAAGGTGGCCGGGCGAAGAGGTCGAACCTAGTTCTTCCTGCTAGGCGAAACACCATGCCGGTCCCGACAGTGAGGTTCGCATAACATCTAGAGTCTCGAAGAAGCCGTCACGAATCAGATACCAGCAAGCAGTCGACGACGAAGAGCGACGCCGCAGAATACAGCGACGAGGAGCGACGCCGGGGAGGACGACGACCAGAGCAGCAGTAGCGGGAGAGCCGAGAGGCTATATACAAGAAGACAAATAAAAACGCCACAGAGGACGACGACAAGAAGCAGCAGGAGCGGAAGAGCCGCGAGGCTATATACAAGGAGACAAATAAAAACCTTTACGGTCCCAACAGAACTCTTGCCTTATTCTTTGGTCAAAGGCAATCACCCAATATAAATTTGGTGGAACGATCCCACAATCTCTCTGAGCTAGCCGCCCGTTTACGTAGCGAGCGAGAATATCTAAGAAATCAGGTCGTTACATCTGGCGCCCATGAGTGATTGCCCTGACCAAGAAAACAAAAGATCGAAGAGGGAAAGTCCTGGATTTATAATCTGAGGAAGGAGGACTTCGCCGAGGTGAGCAATGTTCTGGGAAAAGAACTCGAAGGCTCAATAGAGGCGATGACGAAGAACCTGGCAGAGACGATTGACCGTAAAGCAGAAGACCCGTTCGTGGCAGAGTTGGTGGCAGGTCTGAAGTGTAGCGGCGCCTGAAGAACGTTTGTTTGTTTTGGCTTGAAAACTGGCGATTATTTTTGTATTTAGCGACCTTTGGAGAGTAGCCAGATGCCTAGCCAAATTTAGTGTCGGAAATTAGTGTTTAGCAAAAAAAATACTAATTAGTATTTTTGCGGGTGATGCCAGATAGTTCCACGATCAGCTGTTGCTGAGAAGCTTATCCTAAGCCGAAATGGCGGATTTTTCAGCTGTCAGAAATTTCTAGAAAAGGCCGCAATCGACGCCGCCTGATTTTTGAACTTCCTTCTTAATTAAACCGGCGTGGCAGTCAGACGTGTGCAATTTTATCCGTATCCAATCGGCAAAGTGGGAAAATAATATATACACGCGGTATTTCGAAGTTCTCAAAGTGATTTTTTTAACGTAATAAAAAGTGAGTTGTGTGGGTTTTCTCGCTAAATATTTTCAAGTGCTGAATTTTCGATCTCTTTAAAAGGCTGAACTTTTGCGTTTCGGGGAGCACCCACCTCGGCCGGCAATTAGATCTGCCCTGTGGAGCACCCACGCTGCCCAGCGATTTGGATCAGCCCGGAGGAGCACACACCTTGGCCGGCAATTAGTTCTGTCCCGTGGAGCACCCACGCTGCCCCGCGATTCGGATCCGCCCGGAGGAGCACCCCATCGACGGCGATCTGCATCCGCCCGGAGGAGCACCCCATTGTCGGCGATCTGCAGTCGCCCTGAGGAGCACCCGCATTTTCCAGTGATCAGCAGTTGAAGCAGGGAGCGACCTTTGGAGAGTAGCCAGATGCCTAGCCAAATTATGTGTCGGAAATTAGTGTTTAGCAAAAAAAATATTAATTAGTATTTTTGCGGGTGATGCCAGATAGTTCCACGATCAGCTGTTGCTGAGAAGCTTGTCCTAAGCCGAAATGGCGGATTTTTCAGCTGTCAGAAATTTCTAGAAAAGGCCGCAATCGACGCCGCCTGATTTTTGAACTTCCTTCTTAATTAAACCGGCGTGGCAGTCAGACGTGTGCAATTTAATCCGTTCCCAATCGGCAAAGTGGAAAAAAAATATATACACGCGGTATTTCGAAGTTCTCAAAGTGATTTTTTAACGTAATAATTCGAGCAAAAAAGTGAGTTGTGTGGGTTTTCTCGCTAAATATTTTCAAGAGCTGAACTTTCGATTTCTTTTAAAAGGCTGAAATTTTTCGTTTCGGGGAGCACCCACCTCGGCCGGCAATTAGATCTGCCCTGTGTAGCACCCACGCTGCCCAGCGATTCGGATCCGCCCGGAGGAGCACCCCATTGTCGGCGATCTGCAGTCGCCCTGAGGAGCACCCGCATTTGCCAGTGATCAGCAGTTGAAGCAGGGAGCACCCCAAATTTTGTTAAGTGATCAGCAGTTGAATAGGGAGCACCCGCCTTTGCCAGTGATCAGCAGTTGGAGCAGGGAGCACCCCCAAATTTTATTCAGTGATTAGCAGTTAAAACAGTGAACTCTCGTTTAATTTAACGAGGAATTACCTCGTCCAAATAATCATATAGGCTAGAAAAAAAAAAAAAAATGTCCAATTAGATCGGCGCTAACAAAAATTCAAATTCAAAAAAAAAAAAATGTAAAAACTACGCTTGGGCTCGATCTTAACCTCATTTGTAACCTAGAAAAAAATGCAGCTTGCGAAAAATGTTCACGTGCATATCAGCCAACCAGGCTACACTGGGAGAAATTCCTAACCATGTGTTAACGTAAATCAAAAAAAAAAAAAAATGTATTAAAAGAATGCGATTGAATATTGAAGTAACTATAATTATAATTAAAATTTAATTAAATTAAAAATTTAAAAGATTTAAATTAAGTTATGATTCATCTAGTGCGCGGTTAATTTACGGTTCCTATCTCCCTGCAAAAGTTTTCTTAAATTCGTTTTGATTCGAAAAAAAATTAATTAGAAAATGTTTTTGAGTGCACAAATAATTTAATATATATTATATTATACTATTTTATTATATTATTTTATTATATAAAATAATTATATAAAATAATAACTATGTCAAAGCAGAAGTGCCTTGATTTCTTTTCCAGCCTACCTACGTCGGAAGATCGATCGTCCGCCGAGGATCCAGCTGTGTGAGTTGTTTTACCTTTATTTCAAATTATTTAAAAATTAAATTATTAGTGCCAATTAAATTATCATAAACAAAAAAAAAAAAATATATATATATATCAATGCCGAAAATTTAAGAAGGCCATTACTTCTAAAATTAACTATGAAAAAAAAAAAATGAATTAAACCAAAAAAAATGAATTTACAATAAAAATTTTTTTTCCTTTGAAAAAAAAAATTTAATTTAAAAAAAAATTAAAAGTAATTAACTAGCGAACCACTGATGAATGATGAATTAATAATGAGTATTAATCATCATGAAAGAACAAATTATTGAATTTCCTTGAACATATAACTATTTATTTATTTTTATTGATCATTTTGTTTAATATACCCTATACTTATTTTTAACTATTTTTACCATACATACTTTACATTAATAATTATATACACCTGTGAAGCCCAGTATTTACCCATGAGATTTAACACTTATTATATTTTATCTTTTCTCGCCGAAATTGTTTCACCCTGTCGTAAATTATCTAAGAAAGATTAAATATGTTACTTGCGATTGAAATAAATATTAAAATGGCTCAGCTGATGTCTCTGCGGTCTTAGGGTATACAAGGGATCACCAGAGTTATGCTCTAGCGGCAGGTGGTCATAGGTAGGGTGGGCAATATGCGATCCAAATTACATCTAAGGCGTCGCAAACAACAAATTTCTCTCTTTTTCTTTTACACTGTCCCCTTTCAATAATTTTTCAAACTTTTCTTTTTTTTTAAATTATGCATATTTTTCTTCCGGTTAAGTAACTAGCTTTTGATATTGTCGCATGCAAACTCAATTCTGATTTTATTAATAGTAATACGTAGACAGTGTCAAGATCTGTACGAGCAAGACCTCCACCCCCCAAGCCGACGAGCTAGAGCCGGAATATTTAGCGTGCCCAGCCAATACAGATCCTTGAAAACATTTAAAGTACTTTGTACACTGTGTCGAACGTTACACGCTACAGTTATAATTTATTATTATTAATAAGAAAAGTGGCGCCCAACGTGTAGGCCTTAATGAATACAGTTTAATTCATTGAGACTCACAGTTGCATAAATTTAACACTCTTTAACATTTTCTTTATGCTTTTTAAAATTCTTTCTTAAATTTTTAATTATTCTTGGAAAACAGATCGAGGTGCTATTAGTATTTCTGACTGTCCGAAAATTATAAATTAACGAGAGAATTTTTTTTTCCTTTTTTTTGAAATAGCAGAAAGGACAAGGTGTCTTGATCTGAGGAAAGCAGAGGCATAAACCAGAACTAGGTAGATTTTCTGTCCCGGAATCAAATGCCGAGTCATTGAGCTAATCACCCTTATGAAATTAAATTAGTACATATACTTCTCTATACGGAAAATACTGGCATCACTCACGAGCTGTGCTATATCCAGAAAGAGGTTATGACCAAATTTTTATTTTCTAATTTCTAAGAAATTTTATAAAAATATAGATACTCTTGGACGTAGAGCATCAAGCAAAGAGTTCAGTTAATATTTCCTTATTACGTTATTTCGATTTTTTCCGTTAATTTCAAATATTTAGATTTTTGCTTGACTATTATCATATCTCTTATATCTTATTACTGATATTACTATCGTACCGCTGAAATTTCATCACTGAAACTACTCTCCTACCGCTGATATTTTTGAGGAAAATATTATCTTTCCGTTAACATACGGTTGATTAAGCTTAAACTATTTTTTTATTACCGTTCGTGTGCATGATGGGGATAGACCGATCTCCGGAAAGGGTTGCCGAAACGGGCGCAAGCATCGTCTGTCCGATATGCAAGGCCGAAGTATACCTAGTAGAGGTTTGATTTACATCATGTCAACATGAATTTCACAAGCGATGCATAGAAGCGCATTGGAAGAAAAGCGCACTGTGTCCGGTGTGCAAAGCTTCCTGTAGGCCAACTCTCCCAAAAAGTGGGGATAGCCGTCAAATTCGTAGCCAATCGAAGAACCGTCAGCCCGCAGGTAACGCGGACAAACAAGTATCAGATGATATAGCTTCTTCGTCAGGATACAATTCTAATACCATCAACAGCGGTGATACTATTCCAAGTGCTATTACTGCAAATGCCATCACTTTACTAGCCCTGGAGCGAAGATTACTAGCTAAACTTACCGAAAGTATGGCCAGTTCAATTCAAAAGTCCGTTTCCGAAGCTATGTCAAGGATAATGTCCGATCAAGGTGCTTATAGAACCCCAAGCGAGCGGAGTCAACCGTTCAATTCACAACAGTTCGGAAGTGGTTTCAATAGGATCGATACAAGGGAAGAAACCGGGGTGAATTCTAGGCAAGAGATTTTAGCTCCGTGTTCTCCTGCGTCGCTACGAAGTGCCGATGAAGATTTATAAAATCGACCAGATAAAGTAGTTCATATTTTGAACGGCTGGAAAATAAAATTTTCTGGTGTAGGAGTGTCAGTGGATAATTTTATTTACCGCGTTGAAGCACTAACTAAGGAGACGTTAGGCAATAATTTCACTGTACTTCGTAGGAATGCTAGCGTTCTTTTCGAAGGGAAAGCTAAGGAATTTTATTGGCGATATCACAAAGCTTATGGCGAAGTCCGATGGGATAGCTTTTGTTCAGCCTTGCGTCTACAGTTTCGACCGAGTAGGGATGATGGTGATCTTGAGGAGTTGATTAGGAACACCAAGCAAAAGTCAAACGAAACTTTTGATAGTTTCTATGACTCCATTTCAAGTCTTAATGACCAATTGGAACAGCCTTGGATACCTCACAAGCTCATTCGGGTTCTCCGAAACAATCTACGTCCCGAAATTAGACATGAAATCTTGAATATCGACATTCAATCAGTTTCAAAACTGAGGGAGATTTGTCGCAGGCGTGAAGCGTTTTTGTCTGATGTTAGACGTTGTCAGGGTTATTTCAGATTTTCCCCTTTCAAACGTGAAGTCTCGGAATTTAGTCCAGAACAGGAGATGCCTACAGAATCGGAATCCGATAAAGAAGGCGATATCGGAGCTTTTTCCTTGTTGTGCTGGAACTGCCGCAAGGAAGGTCACAGGTATCAGGACCATGTAGCCGAAAGAAGAGTTTTTTGTTACGAATGCGGAGCTGCCAACACCTGCAAAACAAGCTTGTAACAAGCGTTCAAAAAACTCCAGAGCGGGTGGGTCGATGCCGCCATACAAACAGAAGGCCTCCAGTGGCGTTCGAAGTCAAGCAACGATGACAGATCCATAGATCACGCAACTATAGTTGCACCTACTTTCTTCCATGACGTACAAATATCCCCAGACTGTCCTTTGCTTCATAGCAAAATTCCAATATTAGAAAAAATTAATATCCCGGAAGTAAATAATGAACAAGAATTAGAAAAGCGAAAAACGCGAAGTTCCGTCCGAATGAAATCATTTTGGCAAGAGGTCGAAAAGTGTAAAGCCGGACTGGAATATATTAACTCTCTACCTGCAGGACCAAAAGATCCTCGACCCTTTTTATCAATTCGCATGTTCGATCGTACCGTTTACGGACTGTTAGACTCTGGCGCGTCGATAAGTTGTGTCGAAGTTAAAAGACCTTTAAAAATCTACGTGGTACCTTCGCTGAAGCAAAATTTGTAAAATTTACGATTTGCTTCCGAAATGCATTAATATATCCTCATTAGGATCCGATCCCGACCGTAAGGTTAATGCTGATCAGCATAACTTGTCCGAGGTTGACAAAGCCAAATTAACGAACGTCATTAATTGTTTTCCGTCTTTCACTCAAGAAGGTCTCGGCAAGACCAACTTGATAACGCACTCAATCGATGTTGGTACGGCTAAACCGATAAGACAACGACACTTTCCTGTCTCACCCGCAGTAGAAAAGGCCATGTATGCCGAGATTGATAGAATGTTACAATTGGGTGTGATGGAGGAGTCCGAAAATTAGTGGTCTTCTCCTATTGTAATGGTGTCGAAACCCGGAAAAGTTGGGATCTGTCTAGATTGCCGAAAGGTAAACAGTTTCACGGAAAAAGATGCATACCCTCTTCCTCAGATAGCGGGAATTTTAAGTCGTTTGCCTAAGGCATAATTCATATCCAGCCTTGACCTTAAGGATGCCTATTGGCAGGTTCCTTTAGAGGTTTCATCACGAGACAACCCGGTTTTCACTGTCCCTGGTAGACCGCTTTACCAGTTTAAGGTTATGCCTTTTGGGCTGGGCAATGCCACTAGTACAATGTCCCGTTTAATGGACAAGGTTGTGCCAGCACATCTCTGAAACGAGGTGTTCATTTACCTTGACGATTTATTGGTAGTTTCTTCCAGCTTTGAGAGGCATTTTGAAGTTCTCAGAGAGATCGCTCTGCAGATAAAGCGTGCAGGTTTGACGATGAATATTGGCAAAACTCACTTCTGTATGCTTCGTGTGCGATATCTAGGTCATATAATCGGCGATGGTGCAATACGCACCGACCCAGAAAAAGTGGCCGCAATTACAAATTTTCCGTTACCAAAGACTTTACGCTGTCTACGGAGTTTTTTGTGGGTTTTGTGGTTTGTGTGGGTGGTATCGTAAGTTTGTTCCCAATTTTGCTTCACTCTCAGCTCCTTTAACAGACTTAATGTCCACAAAACGAAGGTTAAGTTTAACCGACGAAGCCATTAAAGCTTTCGAAGTCTTAAAACTTTCACTCAGCAAGGCTCCAGTCTTATGCAGCCCCGAGTTTACAAGCCTTTTGCGATATCAGGGATAGGCGCAGTACTAGTACAGGTGTCTGAAGAAGGAGACGAACGGCCTATTGCCTTCATTTCAAAGAAGCTGAACCAAGCTCAGCGTAATTATACTGTTAGCGAGCAAGAATGTCTAGCGGCGGTAGCAGCTCTCAAAAATTTTAGGTCGTATGTGAAGGGACATAAATTTAAAATCATAACCGATCACGCCTCATTGAAGTGGCTATTGATTAATCACGACCTAAATTCACGACTAGCTCGATGGGCTTTAGCTTTACAAAGATATGATTTTACAATTGAACATCGAAAGGGTTCTCTGAATATAGTTCCCGACTCACTTTTCCGTGTTAACTAAGACGTGGTAGCCGCTATAGACTTACGCGAAGGATTTTTAGTGGATATGAACTCAGAGCATTTCCAATCAGCTGAGTATGTTTCTCCAGTGTGCAAAACCACTAAAGCTCCAAATTGTGTATTGCGACCGCCATTAGGAAAAGCGCCGGAAAGTCAACGGTTTTCCAACGGTTGTTCATAGATTTCCTTGGACCTTATCCCAGATCCAGAAGTGGACCATTTTTCAAAATGTCTTTCTCAAACCGGTAAGGAAAATAGATACAAGTGCAGTTATAAAATATCTAGAAAAGGAGTTGTTTATGGCATATGGGACGCCTGAAACAGTGGTGTCCGACAACTTTTCAAAAATTAGTGCAGCAATACGGCATTACGCATGCGCTGCCGGCCGTCCATTCGCCTCAGGCTAATGATCGTTCTTTGAAATTCAATCGTCAGGATTCATTTGAAATAGTTCGAGATAAAGCTTGCAAGTTAATGCACGATATAAACGAGAAGCGATATAATCTTCGCTCTAGAGTTGTGTCTTTTGAAGAAGGGCAAGAGATTTACCGTCGAAATATTAAACAAAGCTGTTTTCAAACTGGCTACAACGCAAAATTCGGTCCTTCCTTTGTGAAAGCGAGGGTTCGAAGAAAGCTAGGAAACTGTTATTACGAATTGGAAGATTTACAGGGTCGAATTATAGGTACCTATCATGCAAAAGATATTCGACAATAACGTGTCTTCAGTCGGTATCTGTCTAGTGTAACCCTAGCCAGATTTTCCGGGGGGGCTTTGTAGCGGCGCCTGAAGAACGTTTGTTTGTTTTGGCTTGAAAACTGGCGATTATTTTTGTATTTAGCGACCTTCGGAGACTAGCCAGATGCATAGCCAAATTAAGTGTCGGAAATTAGTGTTTAGCAAAAAAAATATGAATTAGTATTTTCGCGGGTGATGCCAGATAGTTCCACGATCAGCTGTTGCTGAGAAGCTTGTCCTAAGCCGAAATGGCGGATTTTTCAGCTGTCAGAAATTTCTAGAAAAGGCCGCAATCGACGCCGCCTGATTTTTGAACTTCCTTCTTAATTAAACCGGCGTGGCAGTCAGACGTGTGCAATTTAATCCGTTCCCAATCGGCAAAGTGGAAAAAAAATATATACACGCGGTATTTCGAAGTTCTGAAAGTGATTTTTTAACGTAATAATTCGAGCAAAAAAGAGAGTTGTGTGGGTTTTCTCGCTAAATATTTTCAAGAGCTGAATTTTCGATTTCTTTTAAAAGGCTGAAATTTTTCGTTTCGGGGAGCACCCACCTCGGCCGGCAATTAGATCTGCCCTGTGGAGCACCCACGCTGCCCAGCGATTTGGATCAGCCCGGAGGAGCACCCACCTTAGCCGGCAATAAGATCTGTCCCGCGGAGAACCCACGCTGCCCCGCGATTCGGATCCGCCCGGAGGAGCACCCCATTGTCGGCGATCTACAGTCGCCCTGAGGAGCACCCGCATTTGCCAGTGATCAGCAGTTGAAGCAGGGAGCACCCCCAAATTTTGTTAACTGATCAGCAGTTGAATAGGGAGCACCCGCCTTTGCCAGTGATCAGCAGTTGAAGCAGGGTGCACCCCCAAATTTTACTCAGTGATTAGCAGTTGCAGCTGTTGAAACAGTGAACTCTCGTTTAATTTAACGAGGAATTACCTCGTCCAAATAATCATATAGGCTAGAAAAAAAAAATAAAAAAAAATGTCAAATTAGATCGGCCCTAACCCAAATTCAAATTCAAAAAAAAAAAATGTATAAACTACGCTTGGGCTCGATCTTAACCTCATTTGTAACCTAGAAAAAAAAATGCAGCTTGCGAAAAATGTTCACGTGCATATCAGCCAACCAGGCAACACTGGGAGAAATTCCTAACCATGTGTTAACGTAAATCAAAAAAGAAAAAAAAATGTATTAAAAGAATGCGATTGAATAATGAAGTGACTATTATTATGTTATGAAAAAAATTTAATTTAATTAAATAATTATAAGATTTAAATTAAGTTATGATTCATCTAGTGCGCGGTTAATTTACGGTTCCTATCTTCCTGCAAAAGTTTTCTTAAATTCGTTTTGATTCGAAAAAAAAATTAATTAGAAAATGTTTTTGAGTGCACAAATAATTTAATATATATTATATTATACTATTTTATTATATTATTTTATTATATAAAATTATTATATAAAATAATAACTATGTCAAAGCAGAAATGCCTTGATTTCTTTTCCAGCCTACCTACGTCGGAAGATCGATCGTCCGCCGAGGAACCAGCTGTGTGAGTTGTTTTACCTTTATTTCAAATTATTTAAAAATTAAATTATTAGTGCCAATTAAATTCTCATAAACAAAAAAAAAAAATATATATATATATATATCAATGCCGAAAATTTAAGAAAGCCATTACTTCTAAAATTAACTATGAAAAAAAAAAATGAATTAAACCAAAAAAAAATGAATTTACAGTGAAAATTTTTTTTCCTTTGAAAAAAAAAAATTTAATTTTAAATAAAATTAAAAGTAATTAACTAGCGAACCACTGATGAATGATGAATTAATAATGAGTATTAATAATCATGAAAGAACAAATTATTGAATTTCCTTGAACATATAACTATTTATTTATTTTTAAAGATCATTTTGTTTAATATACCCTATACTTATTTTTAACTATTTTTACCATACATACTTTACATTAATAATTATATACACCTGTGAAGCCCAGTATTTACCCATGAGATTTAACACTTATTATATTTTATCTTTTCTCGCCGAAATTGTTTCACCCTGTCGTAAATTATCTAAGAAAGATTAAATATGTTACTTGCGATTGAAATATTTATTAAAATGGAAGCTTAATGAACTAACTAACTAAACTCAGCTGATGTCTCTGCGGTCTTAGGGTATACAAGGGATCACCAGAGTTATGTTCTAGCGGCAGGTGGTCATAGGTAGGGTGGGCAATATGCGAGCCAAATTACATCTAAGGCGTCGCAAACAACAAATTTCTCTCTCTTTCTTTTTTTTCTAAGTTATGCATCTTTTCTTTCCGGTTAAGTAACTAGCTTTTGATATTGTCGCATGCACGCTCAATTCTGATTTTATTGCATTGTCAAGATCTGTACGAGCAAGACCTCCACCCCCCAAGCCGACGAGCTAGAGCCGGAATATTTAGCGTGCCCAGCCAATACAAAACCTTGAAAACCTTTAAAGTACTTTGTACTTTAGTCGAACGTTACACGCTACAGAAGATTAAATTCTGGAAGCTTCCGGTTAAATTAACCACCACATCCGCAGGACTATGCCAAGGCTGCCAAGCAAGTCCGAGAGTGGAACTTTCGGTATGACGGCAACGATAAGCCACTGGAGTTCCTGGAGCAGGTGGAGTGGTCAGCCGTGACATTTAGTCTGGATATAAACCAGATCCCACGGGCAATGCCGCAGGGCAGAGCCCTAAAGCTGGCGGTCAGGCTGCAGGCGGCTGGAAAGTTTGGACCCACAAAGAGGCACGTACGGATGGAGGACGGTAGATGCGGAGACGTAAAATCGCAGCTAGAAATTCAAATCGGACTTGGCACAAGAACAATGTCAATGGAGCTGCTGACCCTACCAGGATTGATCGACGCACTGGTGCTAGGATGGAACTTCCTCACCAAAATCGGAGACGAGGTAAAAATACCGGCGAGGGACAGACACCGAGGACCGAGGGACAGACACCGAGAATGGCTGGAGGAAAAACTGTCGGTAGCAATCGTGGAAGCCCCGAAGGGATTTTCGGAAAAGTTTTTATAGACCGAGTTGGAGAGCCTGGAAAACCTGAAAGGCACGACAAACGTGGCAGTACACAGGATTACCATGAAGGACGATCAGTCGGTGAAACAGCGGTACTATTCGAAAAATCAAAAAATGCAGGGCGAGATCAACGCCAAAATAGACAAGCTACTTGAAAAGGGCTGCATCGAACCGTCAAGGAGTCCGTTACGGACGGAAATAGTGCCGATGCGTAGGGCTACCACCGAGACGCTGGAAAAGGCAATACGGGAAAGGATTATCTCAAGGTACGGCACCAGATCACAGCCCAGTACACCCCACAAGAAAATCCGACGGAGAGGGCCAATAGCACGGTAAAAACAATGATCGCCCAGTTTGCCGGGGATGAGAAATGGCCAGAACTGCAGTTTGCCGTGAGCACTAGGGTGTCAGAGTCCACACGGTATTCACCGGCCTTCGTCACGCAGAGTACAGAGACCAGGTTGCCGAGCGCGCTTTTTGACAAAGAAACCACCGACACAGGACGGGAAACTACGAACCCGTCGGAAAACTAAATGAAATCTTCGAGTTAAGTTAATTAGGAAAAGTCTACTAGAGTAAGATGGTAAGATAAGGCCCCGTAGAGCACAGACTCTTTTCGGTATATATGAACACCATATTTGGAAGTCCTATGACCACCTTTTTATAAATCCAAGCAGTCCCCTGGCTTTCACCATGGATGAAATGTGGTCAGAAGGTCTCAAATTTGTGTAGTTCTAGTAAACTCACAACCACCCAAAGTATACGTGGCATTCTGTGGATTGGCCTCGTTATAATGTCATTTTAGCGCTATTAAAGTTCAAAAGATTTTCACAACACCATGTTTAAGCGGGACCACTGAAAGGGGTTTTAGAACTGCAGACTAAGTTTCTGTAGAACCAACTACAGTCGGTATTCCGGATACAATATACCCTTGTGGAGGTAAAGTTAAGTGACTTAAGTTTTGTGGGTTCACTGACTGTGAAACCACAGCGGACAATTCAGAAATTTGGTAAGCCCCTGGCCGCATACCCTCCGAAACAAATTGTTCGGGTTCCGAATCTTTTTTAGCTGCCGATCCGCGTGAACGTTCTGCTGCTCGCTTGTTGATGGCTGCAGGGGGTTCCCCTTTGAAAGATGTTTAAAAACTGCAGTCGGTATTCCGGACACAATATACCCTTGTGGAGGTAAAGTTAAGTGAATTAAGTTTTCTGCGTTCACTGACTGTGAAACCACAGCGGACAATTCAGAAATTTTGGGAAGCCCTGGCAACCCCTATACAACCTCCGCTATGGATTGTTCGGGTTCCGAACCTTTTTTAACTGCCGATCCGCAGGAGCGTTCTGCTGCTCGCTTGTTGATGGCTGCGGGGGGTTCCCCTTTGGCTGACAATCTCTAAAGGCATGAACGATTTCATCCTGTTCGCAACCATCACAACAAAATACGATATCATATAGCTGCCATTGGAACTATCGAATAATTGAGCTGCATAACATCATAGCTTCAATTTTTTTAAAGATATACGCCAGTAAATCATAATTTTAATGTTTTCAAGAATGTTTAATTTTTGCAATAGCTGCAAGGGTATACGAAATATAGCTGTCCAAAAAAGAAATCAAAATTTTACAAATCTTTTACAAAAATGTGAACTTTGTAAAACAATAAACGCCAATCCCCGAATACCCAGGATATACTCTTCATATTGAGGTTTATTCCACCAAAAAATGTTATTTTTGACACCATTAGATAAATGTTCTAAGTTAGAATGTTCTAAGGCAGAATTATAAAATCGAAATCGATAGAACATGTAAAGCACGCTCTACACGATCTTTTATTTTATTTCGGTATAACGACAAAAAATCGTTGAATTCCGCCTCCATTACTTTAATAATAAAAGACCAATTAGAAATTCCAGGCTACACTGCTCCACCTTATAAAAGCTCGGTAAATGGATAAATAAAACGATTTCATTCTACACGTAGCAGGCAGAGAAGACTTGGCAGCACGGAAGATCTGTGTCCCACGGGGGCTGAGGGAAACCGTCCTGAAGGAGAATCACGACTCACTAGCCGCTGGACACGTAGGGACGCCCGAGCACACGTACGAAAATGCGAGACATGCCTTAAATACAAACCTAACCAGATGGAGGCAGCTGGGAAAATGCTGACGCAGATTCAAGAAGAACCATGGGCCACACTATGCGCAGACTTTGTCGGACCATTGCCAATATCAAAGCATGGTAACCAGATGCTGCTAGTGCTGATAGATCGATTTTCTAAGTGAACAGAATTGGTGCCACTACGAACAGCTACGGCAGAAAACCTTCAAAAGGCATTCCGAGAAAGAATCATCGCTAGGTTCGGATCCCCAAAAGGTGGTAATAACGGACAATGGAGCACAGTAGCCAGCCGAGCATTCAAGAAATTCCTTAGTGAAATGGGCACGAAGCAACAATTCTCAGCGCCATATACACCTCAGGAAAATCCGACAGAAAGAGCAAACCGAACCGTTAAAGCCATGATAGCTCAGTTTGCAGGACAGAACCAAAGGAATTAGGATGAGAAGTGGCCGGAGATTAAGCTAGCGGTGAACTAAAGTACTTCGGAATCAACAGGGTACTCCCCCTGAGACGGCAAACCACTTGCCAAGAGAGTGTTGAATCTAGCAGAATCATTGACCCCGGCCTCAAGGGCGAGAAAGGTCAAGCATGCACTCCAAGCTATGAAGGAAAGATACAATAATTGGCTAAAGGACACAACATTGTTGGTTTCATTTATTGCTAATTTTTTGTTTTAACTATACGACTTTACGTAAGTGCGAGCAAGACAACAATGAGCATGACCGATAACCGATAGTAAAAAATATGAACCGGATTTTGGTATAAAAATACCAATCGATGAAATTCCACCGGGGCCGATATATCAATGAGCAAAATTGTACTTTTTAGATACTTTTTCGATACAATTTTACTCATTGATTGGAGTTGACGACTAAACGGAATGAAAAAGCGAGGCTTAAGCGCATACGAAATAATTTTTACCATTTAAAGGTAACAACTGATACCATTTAAAAGTTAAAACTAGCAAGATAAACACTGTCTCTGTCAATGAATAAGGCGAGCAATGTAATGTCATAGCCGTAATAAAGACAGCTTATAATCCACATATTTTATAATTTGGAAGCGCGATAACTCCTTGGTCCGTACAGACAGCCAATTAAAATTTTTGATGGACTTTTATCAATCCTGTTGGTTACAAAAAATTGGAATTAAGCAACAATTCTCAGCGCCATACACACCTGGAAAATCCGACAGAAAGAGCAAATTGAACCGTTAAAGCCATGATAGTTCAGTTTGCAGGCCAGAACCACAGGAATTAGGATGAGAAGTGGCCGGAGATTATGCTAGCGGTGAACTCAAGCACTTCGGAATCAACAGGGTACTCCCCCTGAGCCGGCAAACTAACTCTCATTTCAAATATAAATAAAAATCGGCTTCGCAGGGAAACAAACCACTTGCCAAGAGAGTGTTGAATCTAGCAGAATCATTGACCCCGGCCCCAAGGGCGAGAAAGGTCAAACATGCACTCCTGGCCCAAGCTATGAAGGAAAGAGACAATAATTGGCTAAAGACTCATCATTGTTGGTTTCATTTATTGCTAATTTTTTGTTTTAACTATACGACTTTACGTAAGTGCGAGCAAGACAACAATGAGCATGACGGATAACCGATAGTAAAAAATATGAACCGGATTTTGGTATAAAAATACGATTCGATGAAATACCACCGGGGCCGATACATCAATGAGCAAAATTGTACTTTTTAGATACTTTTTAGATACAATTTTACTCCTTGATTTTATAATCTGGAGGCGCGATAGCTCCCTGGTCCGTTCAGACAGCCAATTAAAATTTTTTATGGACTTTTATCAATCCTGTTGACTACAAATAACCTTTGTGTTTAGTCTTTTATGAATATAAATGGCAACTCCCCCTCCATGGCCATCACGATCAGATCTAAATAAATTATATACAATAAAATTTAATACATAATTGACATTCACATTAAATTGGACAAACATATTTATAAATTCATCAATTTTCTGTGTTAAGCTCTGGGCATTGGCGATTACTAAGAATGTTAATCATTGCATGGCTGCTAGTGTCTTATAATTCTATATTGGGCTTATCTACATTCGGAGCTAAATATATCTGGTTATAACCAGGTTTCTGTAATAGCTAGGATGAAAAGGAAAAAGAATACCATTTAGGCAGCTTACTAAGTAAGCACCTTGCATTTTGATAGGAAAGAAGGAGACCAGATTTTAGTTTTTAGAAGAAAGAGCAGAAGAAGGAGCTGAGGAAGAAGAGGGCACACTAGTCGGGCCTCGACTGGGAAGCGTAAGAAAAGTTTAATTTTTCCACTTTTACGTTAACATTATCGGCTTCAGTTCTTGTATATAAGACAGTAAATATAAAGATGTCTATCAGGGGAAAGCCGAGAAACAAATATTTGTTTCTTGAGCGGGACTACTGAAAAGGGTTTCAGAACTGCATACTAAGTATCTGCAGAACCAACTAAAGTCGGTATTCCGGACACAATATACCCTTTTGGAGGTAAAGTTGAGTGAATTAAGTTTTGTGGGTTCACTGACTGTGAAACCACAGCGGACAATTCAGAAATTTAGGAAGCACCTGGCTGCACAACCTCCGCTATGGATTGTTCGGGTTCCGAATCCTTTTAGGTGCCGATCCGCGGGAGCGTTCTGCTGCTCGCTTGTTGATGGCTGCGGGGGGTTCCCCTTTGGCTGACAATCTCTAAAAGCATGAACGATTTCAACTTGTTCGCAAACTTAACACAGCCATCACAATAAAATTCGATATCATAAACTGCCATTGGCTTCAATGTTTTTAAAGATGTTTTCAAGAATGTTTATTTTTGCAATAGCTGCAAGGGTAAACGAACTTTTGCTTGCCGAAGTTTGCTTCCTTTCTTGTCCAAAAATAAAATCAAAATTTTAAAAATCTTTTACAACAATGTTAGCTTTGTAAAACAATATAAGCCAATCCCCGAATACCCAGGATATACTCTTCATATTAAGGTTTATTCCACAAAAAGTTTTTAGTTTTGGCACCATTGATAAATGTTCTAAGTTAGCGCCAGGGCAGGATTATGAAATCGAAATCGATAGAACATGTAAAGCACGCTCTACACGATCTTTTATTTTATTTCGGTATACCGAAATGGGTAGCCATTAACAACAAAAAATCGTTGAATTCCGCCTCCATTACCTTAATAACAAAAGACCAATTAGGAATTCAAGTCTACACTGCTCCCATTTATAAAAGCTCGGTAAATGGATAAATAGAACGATTTCATTCTACACTTTCAGTGTAGAATTTACTACACGTTACATGATTTGTTAGATCAGTAGCTAACAAAGATATTATCGATATTATCGATAAGCTAAAACTCAAACCTATAATCTCTAGGTCAAGAAGTTTTGGTCAAACTAAACATAAGATTAGGTTCATAGTTAAAAAAGATAACAATACAACGATAACAACGATGTCAGGCTAACCTGTTTACAAAAGCATTATTAAAAATTGGTAGGTGTAAGAGATTCCTATGTACGAATTTTTATAAAATTCATAATAGCTCATACGCTTATAAATCAAAATGTAGATATTGTTAAGAATACCTTATATAAACTTCGGCTTGCCAAAGTTTCCTTTTTTTTTTTGTTATTTTTTCTTTCACTCTCGTTTTGAGAGTAGGTCATTTCGTCAGTTGCTATATTTGAGAACTTTTGCAATGGAATTTTACTCTGTTCTTGAATAATATATATTTAAGCTTACCAAACTCATTGATTACAGCCTTTCCAGTCTCTGCAGCCTAATTTTTATAGCAGCCACGCCCGAAAGAAAAAGTTGCTTAATGTAATTAAAAAGACCTCCAACGAAATTTCCGATTCCTCGTCCTTGTTGAACTTTTCTTGGTGATACATAATGACTTCAAATGTGGCTCAATCATCCACCACACTGATTTGCGTAATATTCATAATAGGATTTCACCATGATGACTATTTTCGTTCTGAACAAATAGTATTTGTGTACGCTTTATTTTTAGTATAGACCTGTTCTTCTAAAGTTAAGAGTAACGAAAATCGGAACTATAGAGGTTTCAAATGAAAACTTACAGTTATTTAAATCGGTAATATCAAGGAAGCATCAGTAAGTTCGTAAATGAACTAAAAACCAGATCATCAAATGTACACAATAAGTTAGAATTAAAATCAGTTCCAACAGACACAAGTTCTTTAAACAAAACAATTAGGGATTGTATCGAAAGGAAGCTTCCCGATAAATTGTATAATTCCTTATCAAAAAAAGATATAACAACACTTGCCAATTTAAAAGAAGCAGCAATGGTCCTAGGTCATTGGAGTGCAGA